>NC_069383.1:20178333-20481363 GCF_027475565.1 Acinonyx jubatus | reverse complement strand
TGGATCTATCTCATCTTCCTATAAAACATATGAATACCTGCTTGCAAGATGCCAAATGGGCAAAGATCCAGCAATAGCAATGACCTGCCCAAGGTCATGACCAGTCCGTAACAATCTTAGGACCCAAATCCTCAGCTTCCGACTCATCACCTGTTTATTCTTTTTCTTCCTGTTACCAACCCACCTTTCCACCCCCAATCCACCCAGCTGCTATGCCTGCTGAACCCTAGGAATCAGAGTTCCCCTCCAGCAAGGAGGCACTATAGTCATTTGGGCCATGATTACACTCTAACCTTGCATATTTACTTGGGATTTCTCCATCCTGGCAGCAGAAAGTGTTTCAGTGACAGCCCAGCTAGCTCAGTTTGTATTTGCACTTGAAGCTCACACGGCCCGTCATGCAGTGAGCTTGGCCCAAAGCCCAGTATCACTGCTGTGACATCTGCCTCTAAGAGCCTGTGTCTCCACCACTTTTTTCTTGGATTTTTCTTAGGTTCAACCTGTCTGTCTGTCTGCAGTCCGTTAGCTGAGTCACAAAGCCAGCATTAAAAAGACCTTCAGATGGTAAAGGATTTTACTCCCCTCCATAATTACCAACTGCAATTGGTTAGTGTTGGGGGGAGGGGGTGTTCTTGAGACTCCCCTGAGGTTGCATAATTTACTAGGACCTACAGAACTCACTGAAAGCTGTTATATTCAGTTACAGTTTATTACAACTAAAGGATATAGCTTAAAATCAGCCAAGGGAAAAGGCACATAAGGCAGAGTCCAGGAAGCTTCCACGTGCAGAGCTTCCATGGAGCCGTGGACCGCGTTAACTCCTCCCAGCAATGATGTATGACATATGCACGGAGCACTGCCAACCGAGAAAGCCCGCCTGAGCTTCGGTGTGTAGAGTTTGCACTGGGGCTCCGTGGAACTGCCAACATGGCTGACCCCTCTGGAAGTAGAGTGGATACCACATGGCCAAAAGCCCCTATCAGAAATCACATTGTCCAGTGTGGCTCAAGGCTTCCACTCCTATCAAGGGGAATATTCCAAGGGCCTAGAGATCACCTCCCAGTAGAGATCAGCTCCCAGTAGCTGAGAGCAAAGGCTAGACCTTTCTATGTGTAAACTCAGTTTCTTTACTGTAGACCCACCCCATGGCGTATCAGAGGGAGCAACTCAACTCTGCAGTATTCTATAGCCACCTGCCATGTTCTTAACTCTGACTAGTACTTTTGAAAATGAAAGCTTCTTGTCTCAGGGGTCCAGGAGAGGGACTGGGGAGGACTCCTTGCTCCCCAGACCCACTGCTGACATTTAATGAGATGGCAGGTCAGTGTGAGGCCCACAAGGGGGTGCTGTGGTTTGTCCCTTGGCCTTCTTCCTTGGTACACTCTTACAGGGGTTAGCACCAATTCTGGGGGTAGCCCGAACCTTCCAGCCCCAGTGAACTAGCCAACGCACTCCTTTCTGCTTATTGCAACCTCAGCTCATCGGACGGTGCCATCTTCGCTTATTTTAAAATGCCTCTGCTTTCAACTGCCTAGCTTACCACAGTTGTGTCAGAAAGAATTCACCAGACTTGCATTAAGTGGTGAGACGGCTTCAGCTTTACAAAAGAAGACTCCTTACGGGCTCTAGCCATGAGCTGGTTTTCCCATGCTGGAAGGCAGAGGATCCAGACTGAAGAGAACACGGCAGCAGGCAGGACTTGAGTCACATGAGAGAAGCCAGTACTGATGACTGATAAGGGCGGTGAGGGAGGATGCAAGGGAGGCACACAGGTGGGCCACCTGTGTGGGGGCTCAGCCAGACAGACCACAGGTGCGAGGATAAACAGTACAAACGCTGCATCCCAAGGGCAGACTCTGGTCATCACTGAGCTAAGCATCTGCCCAGCATCCTCCAGCAAACTTCCTTCTACCTCAGGAATGGGGCACTTAGGTCAGTTCACCCTCCTGGTTCCCTCCCTCTATCTCACAACTAACACAAGACCTGTCCCAAGTCTTGTCCTTCCAGGGCCCTGGCTGGGAAGTAGCAAATCTGCTTTGCTGAATGGAACTAAGGTGTTACAACTAATAACGTGGTCAGATAATGTTTTGCCTTTAACAAGGGCTCCAATGCCTCATTCAAGAGAGACCAGTGGCCCAAGGGATGTTTTCACTTTCATAGGTAATGGGCTTCGCCTGGCGCGAACCCCATCCGCAGAAGCAAGGAGACTCAAAGAAACAGGCAAGCTCAGTGTCTTCATACCAATATTGTATGGATATAAAATAAAGAGATTCTGTAAGTAACCTGGGTTTGCCATGTTTCAGAGTCTGATTCCAGAAACCTGGACAAGCCAGCTCACCCCTGCCTTACCCCAGCTTCATCCCTCTGCAACAAGGTCTTTCCTACCCTGGCGGTCCCACAGAACTGTGCTTGAGCAGACCCAGTCCTGTGTCCCATTGACTGACATTATCCTGTGACGTTTGGGATGGGGCTGGGCAGGGACCTCATCTTTTATATCTCTGAGTCCCATGGTGCTTAGCAGGTCAAAATGGAATCGGCAGCACCCCCCCCCCCCGCCCCCCGCCCCGGCCCCAGCTACACCAGCCCTGGTTCTGATTCCCGAGCTACAGGAAGAGAGGAAAGCGAGCAACTTTGTCCTCATTTCCTGACTACGTCAGTCCCAGTTCTCCTCTCTGCAAGGACAGTGGGACGTAGGAAAAGGTCAGGCGCAGAGTCCCCAGAAACAAAATGTAAACCGTGACGATCTGCCAAGACTGAATCTTCAGGATTAAAATCTCATTTCCCAAATAGTGAGGGCGCCAGCTGATCAGAGACACCTCTCCCTGGGGGTTCCCTGGCAACTGAGCTCAACACTCCCCACCCCGTTACCGTACAGGTAGCAACAACTATCTGGGGGCTGAGAGGACGTTGCACAGGACTGGACTGTACTTTACACAGATGATTACCTTTCAAACGCTCCTTATTAATCATCAAAAGAAAAACAAGCCCACTTGACTGGAGTTCCTTTCCTGGCTCCTGTATTCCAGGGGCCAACAACTCAGCCCTGTCAGCCCCACCTCAGGGGTCCAGACGCCAAGCCCAGACCTGGTTGTAGCTAAGACATGCCGTCCACATGTTCACATGCCATTACCAACTTTCTGTGACCTTAAGCCATCTAACCTCTTCCTCTCCAATTACTTCTCCCTAAAACGGGAGTAAACTAACTGCAGAGATCTCCTATGGAGGAGCAAAGTGACACATTCCAACAAGAGCCAGGAACACCTGCAGACGCAGCGAGCACTATTTTTACGTCCTACCTGAAAGCAAGTCTTTCCACAGAGTCTGCTGTGTTGGCTTTTCTACCCATAATATTTGTGGTCGGATCATGCCTGTATTTAAACCAAACACAACATTTAAGCCACCAGAAATAAGAAAACAAAAAGGGGAAAATTCCATCACATATTTTTAGGGGATTTCTTTTTTAGTCTATTCATCCAGATGGTGATAATTAGTGGGATCGCCTGCCTGCACCTGTTGTTGTTTATGTACACATTTCACCTATAGGAACGTGTTGGGAACTTTCTGGATGAGTCTCACAAGTGATGCTGAGGGATCAGACACAAACTATTGCAAGGAATCACCCTTCAGTTGGTGGAAGCAGGAATAGAGCCCATGGTGCTTATAGGGACATAAAAAGCCAATGACAACTTGGCCTGAAAGCCTAAGAGACTCCTATTCCTGCCTTCAATAAAGCTGCTTGCACATCGTGAACACAAACACCTGGTTATAGTGAGAGCAGCCACATCAGTAACTTGGTGTTTCTTAAAAATCTCCACACTAGGGCCCCACACTAGACCTACTGAATTGAATTCTTTGAAGACATCTATGTTAAAGTGATTCTGACACTTGTTTGAGTTTGGAGTCTTCTGGACTGGAAGAATTCATGATTTTGAATGGAGACCTTGGTTCTGTTCCAGGTACGGCACTAATTTCCTATGTAACACTGGGCAAGTGACTTTCTTCTGGGCCTATCTCTCAAATAAGGATGTTGGACTTGAATAAGTGAATTCCTGCTTATGTCCTAGAAGCCCCAGGGTTTCCTTGGAGGTTCCAGAAGCTTCAAAGAGGAAGGGAGTAGGAAGAGAATAGTTTGGGCTTGGTGTTCCCTGCCTTAAGAGTTAATCATGGGAGCTGCTAAAAATATATTTACAATGGCCTGACATTAAGCAAGATCAATTGGGAGTATCTTCCTGGGATGCCTGAAATGCACAGCCCTGGGAGTAGTTTGCAGTGCCCTAAATGGGCATGGGATTTTAGAAATCGTATTTTTAAAGTGGTAATCCCTGCAGGAGTCAAGAATTTGGATTGTGGGACCTCAAGAGTGCCACTTAATTTCTGGGAGTTTTGATTGCCTCATCCTTCAAAGTGAGGGGTTTTAAAGAGTTAGGGGTCTAACATTTTGCCATTCCAGTGGTTAGGATGGTCTACATCTAATCCATACCGCCGCCCCCCCTCACCCCCCCACCATGCTGTGAGCAGACCTAGGTAGAATGCTACCTGTGGCTAGAACCAAGGTGATTCAGTTGATCCCCTGGGAACATAAGACACAGCCTTGACGTCAGTACCATCTGCTATGGACTGAGTTGGGCCCCTTCCTCCCTTCATATGTTTGAAGTTCTAACCCCAATGTGACCGTACTAAGAATTAAGGTTAGATGAAGTCATAAGGGTAGGGTTCTCATCTGGCTGGATTGGTGGCCTTATAAGAAGGGACACCAGAGAGTTCTCTCTCTCTCTCTCTCTCTCTCTCTCTCTCTCTCTCTCTCTCTCTCTCCACATGTGCACTGAGGAAAGACCACGTGAGGACTCAGTGAGCATGCAGCTGTCTGTAAGCCAGGAAAGGAGCCCTCACCAGAACCTGATCATGCTGGCATCCTAATCTCAGACTTCCAGCCTCTAGAACTGTGAGTAAATAACTGTCTGTTGTTTATGCCACCCAGTCTATGGTATTGTGTCATGGCATCCCGAGCTGAGCCACCACCACGCTGTGATGTTAGGTTCTTCGGCCACAGTCAGCTGAAGTAGCCATGCATCTATGCGTGGATGCCACATTGGGCCTTATGGCAGCTACTTCATCATAAAAAGTCACTTGCCCTTATTTATTTACTCTTTTTAAATTTTTTTAAATGTTTATTTTTAAGAGAGAGAGAGAGAGAGTGCTTGTGGGGAAGGGGAAGAGAGAGAGGGAGACGCAGAATCCAAAGCAGGCTCCAGGCTCTGAGCTGACAGCACAGAGCCCGACGAGGGGCTTGAACTCACCAACTGTGAGATCATGACCTGAGCCGAAGTCAGACGCTTAACCGACTGAGCCACTCAGGCACCCCTCACTTGCTCTTAGAGTACGAGACTTTCCTCCCACACTAAAATGAAGCCCCTTGAGGGCTAGAAGTTTGACATTTTCTCTTTTGTCTGCATCATCAGACATTTGGGCAGATGAAGAAATGGAGAAGCTGAAGTTGGTGGTTCCTGCCCTGCCCCACCCACGGAGAGAGGATGGTTTCTACTTCTGAGTGTTTGCTATTGTGCTATTTCCCTTCGGGGCCTCAGCTCAGTGAAGACGTGTTGACAGAGTGAGTGGGAAGGGAACTGAGGGCTTCCTGGTGCTCTGGCTACTTCTTACCCTCCAGGACAGACGGAGCAGCCGTTCTCGTGGCCCAGCAGTTGGGTGTCCTTGCACAGAGGGGCTTCCGATGTGGATGGAGTGGGTCCCATGGCAGGCTGGGGTGGGGCTGGCACAGCAGAGCAGGTGCTTCTGTGTTTCTCTCCAGGAAGTCCTAGAGAGTGAGGATGCTGTTTGTCAGGTTAGAAAGGCCTGTGGATTCTGGAGCACCAGGCAGGAGCCAAGTTGATAAAACACAATACTAACAAGGTTACAATTTTTGGGTTTGTTCCTATACTAATAAACACCTAAAAATTACTTGTCTAGAGCATTTTTATTTAACTAAGCACTTTCATAAACAATGTCAGTTATTCTTTACAACAACCCTGGGAAGCAGATCTTATTCCCAGTGTGTCGGCAAGGAAACAGCCTCAGCTGTGATTAACCAAATTCACCTAGTTTTTGAGCAACAATGCCGAGACATGAAGCCCTGTGTTCTATTCCACGTCCAACGTCCTACTTCATCCAAGATTTGCTTCACTTAGAAATCAGTAATAGCTATAGGCTGCTCTTGTACTCACCTACACATAATCCTGTGCTATTGGTTTTGGGGTGTGAAGTGAACCAGGGGAAAACTTGGGCGGTTTAATATAAAGTGGTGTTTCTCGAATGGAGTTCCAGGGAATCCTAACTCCTAGCAAGATGTTACAATGTACATTTTAAAACTAGTGTGGTATTGTTTCATAGTCAAGTTTGGGCAATACTGCGTACAGCTTGTCATTCCTGGGAAATTAGCAATTAAAGGCTCTGAAAAGTCTTGCAATGAAGAAGCTGGTTACAAATTTGTTTAGTTCAGCATTTGACAACACAAGTAATGTTTCTATCAACATCTTGGTTCAGAGAGAAAGTGTTGCAGGATGTAGAAACATCAGTGGCTAAGACTATAGTGGGCATTTGTTCACCATGACAGAAATAAAGGATTATTGAATTAAAAGGAATTAAAACCACTATCATTGTCAAATAAGCATGTTTAACTCCTCTCTTAAAACTTGTCACTAAAAGTACTTCAGCTAAATCTCTTTAAAGGATTAAATCATGTCATTGTTCATGTATGTTTTTACCTATAGGATTAATAAAGAAAACATTAATTGCTTTTGTTTTTATTTTATCTCACTTCCTTGCATTTTCCAAGTTTACAAATAGGTATCACTTATAAACTAATACAAAACAAATAATTTAAATAATCTGCCACCCAACAGCTAAAGATGTAGGACCAAGAGGAGACCATGGAGGACCAAGGAAACAAGGGAAAACCTCAATGTGTGGCCTACAGGGTACACATAGAACATACTAGAAGGTATTGAAAACTGTGATTCTGTAGGTATGAAAACGTAGGTTCTAGATAGGCAGATTTCCGGACCTGAGACTTGCGGATGCCCCAAGTCTGACTTACGTGTATCCCCATGTGCCCTAGACTACACAAGGAAGGAGAACAGAGGCTGGGGAACTTGAAGGGAGATGTGACAGGGAGTAGGACTCAGCTCACAAAGTGGGGAATGGTGACCAGGACAGCAGCATGGTGACACTCGGCAGCCTTTCCAGGGTAGACAGGGTGAGCGGATGTGCAGGATCAGTTGGAACCAGGCAGAAAAGTGGTGGTTGTGGTAACGGGAGCCCTCGGTTAACCTCTACATGAGGCACTGTTCTGAGAGCTTTATGATTGACTCACTCAATCCTCACAACCCATCCCTATGTGTATGTATGTATGTGTATATATATATATATATATATATATATATATATATATATATATATAAATATATATATATATATATATAAACTGTGGCAAAAGAGGCTACAGAGAATCTCCAAGGTCACAGAGCTAGTAAGTGGCTGTTCCACGGCTGCTTCCCCTGAGAGACAGACAAGGTGTATCTGCCTGGGAGGGCAGGCCCCACGTGCCCTGAAAATGGAGGAAGAGAAAGGCACAGGCATCTATTTCCAATGGAGGAGACTGGCTATGGAAGCCCAGTGCAGGACCCAGAGTGGCCAACTGTGCCTGGGAGGACGATATGGAAAACCAGAAATGGGGGGTGAGAGCCTGGCCAGAGGAGGCCAGGTGAGGACCTAATTCCCAGGGGCACACAAGTAGTTTGAGACTCAGCATGGCTGAAGCCCACATAGGCTGGCCCCTTGTTCAGAGCTCCTTCCATTTCTCACCTCTCATGTCAACTGTAGGTTGGGGCTGGCCCAGGGCAGGCAGAGATTGGGGTGTGGGGGGGGCACACCAGGAAGATTCACTGCTCTGGGTCAGGGAGCCTGGCTTTAGCCCACCACAGGGTCACGAGTGAGGGGCTAAGACAGAAAGGCCACTGTGGGTTTGAGCACCAAGGAAAAAAATCCTCTCTTCCCCCAGGTCTTCTCCTTCTCCCTTCCCAACCCAATGAGGTACTGGACCCTGACGCTGGCCCCTTCAAAGCTAAAGCATTTTAAAGCCTGATAAGCCAAAATGCAAATAAATCATCAGGTTTGGTTAACCTAGAGCTGAGGTTTAGATGATTCGCTAAGATAATAAGTGACTGTGTCTGGGGAGGTGCTCCCTGAGGGACAGGGGCAGAGCAGAGTGGGTGCCCATGGCGTGGGGCCCACCCTGAGCAGCAGCAGTGCAGAGAAGCAGAGACACAGGGGCACTGGGAGGAAGGGGAGGCAGAGAGACGAGAAAGACAAGGACACTGAGGTGCCCCTCCACACGTATGCACTCGCATCCAACCTTCAAGTGGCTCTGGTAGGCTTGCTCTAAGATCCTCCCTTACCCCCACATTCTCTTCCACACATGCCACTTTCTTCCTCTACTGGATTCCTTCCCCTAACATCACTCTGCTCTCCCTCCCTCCCCCTCCAGCCCCCGCCACCACTTCCACCCTCCTCCCTCAAGGGGAGATACACAGGCCTGAAAAGCAGAGCTCACAGGAACCCTGATCAGTAAGTAAAAGCAGGTAAAATGCCCAGAATGGTGTCTAGACTTAGTAAACACTGTGCCTTAGCAGTTTCCCCCAGGCAGCGTTCTGCTAAGGGCGTGAACATCGAGGCACCACTTAACATCCAGTATTTTTTAAAAGTCCAAGTTGACCTCCAGTGTAACACTGCTCCCAATTTAATAACCAGGAGAGGAGTGGGCAGTTGCAAAAGAGATGCTGCCAGTTGAAATCCAAAGCTGGTCCCTTGGTCTGTTGTTTCTTTATTGCATACTCTCTATGCTAATCTTTCCCCAAATGGCATCTCAGGCATCACCACACTTACTGCTATATGCCCTGGGAGATGGTATGGGACAGACCCTGGGTTACAACCTGACTGCACATGCTAAAAGGGGGTGGAGTTATTTTCACTCTTCTGAAACGGCTGTACATGTAAAAGAATGAAATTGGACCCCTGCCTCACTCCATATACAAAAATCAACTCGAAATGCCACTATAAAACTTTTAGAAGAAAACATAGAAGTAAACTGCTATAACCTTAATTTAGGCAATGGTTTCTTAGATAGGATGCCAAAACCACAAGAAACAGAAGAAAAACATACACTAGACTTCATCAAAAAGTAAAATCTTTCTGCTGCAAAGGTACCATCAAGTAAGTGAAAAGACAACTCACAGAATGGGAAAAATATTTGTAAATCATATATCTGATAAGGAATTTGTTTCCAGAATATGTAAAGAAATCTTACAATACGAAAAAGTAGCCCAAGTTTAAAAATGGGCAAATAATCTGAACAGACATTTCTCTAAAGAAGATATACAAATGACTAATAAGCACACAAGATGTATCATTTGTCATCAAGGAAATGTAAATCAGCATCACAGTGTAACATCACTTCGCACCAACGAGGATGGCTATGATCAAAGGCACGGCAGTAAGTACTGATGAGGATATGGACAAATTACAACCCCCAGGTACTGTTGGTGGATATGCAAAATGGTAGAGACTTTGGAAGACAGTTTGTCAGTTCCTCAAAATTTTAAGCATACATACCATATGACCCAGCAATTCCACTCCTAAGTATATACCCAAGAGCAATGAAAACAAAAGTTGACACAAAAACGTGTACACCAATGTTCACAGCGTATTATTCATATTAGTCAAAAAGTGGAAATCCTAATCTCCTGTATTCATGCAATGGCATATTATTTGATTATAAAAAGAAATGAAGTTGTGACACATGACTACAACATGAGTGAACCTTGCAAACATTGTGCTGAGTGAAAGAAGCCAGTCACAAAAGACCCCACTTTGTAGGATTCCATTTTTACGAAATGTCTAGAATAAGGAACTCTCGATAGATAGAAAGTAGATTTGTGGTTGCCGGGGACTGAGGATTGGTGTGGGAAATGGGGAGTGATGGCTGATGGCCGTAGGGTTTCTTTTTGGGATGATGAAAATGCTCCAAAATTAGACTGTGGCGATGGTTGCAGAATCTTGTGATTATGCTAAAAGACACTGAAGTGTATACTTGAAAAGGGGGAACTGTATGGTGTACAGATATCTCAACAAGCTGTTCTTGAACACTAAGAATATGGTGTAACCCTGTTATGAAACCAAGTAGGTCAACTTAAATGTACAGTTTTGCTTTTCACTGGGATTTCCTCAGCTTGGCAATACTGATGGTCATCAATACTGATGGACTATAGGTTGATTAGTAGACCTAGATACTTTTCACTCAAACATTGGGCTATTTACCTTCTGCCAGACCTTGTGCTAACACCCAGGGTCAGGATGAAGACACAGTGGGTAGCAAAGGGTCTGCTGGGTAGGAGCCTCTGGGCCAAGATGAGAGCCAGGACAGGAGCCACCAACAGGAGCAGGGGATGATATGATGTCTCTGAGCCCCCAGCTCATGGCTCAGGAGAGCTTCTCAAGTAGAGAGGAAGGGCCAGGCCACCCGAGCCTGCAGGGGCCCTCTCTTGTCTATCCACTGTTGACTCTCCAAGCTCCCAACTGGCTTCTAGAATGCTCCACGGTTTCCTTTTTCTAGACAGGTGTCACCTCCTCAGCAGAAGCCTATATATAGCTCTTAGCACTGGAGACAGTCACATTCCCAACCACCCCCAGAGCTTATGGCAGCTTGGCGGTCTCTCCTGCCATGATGGAGAGGGTTTTACACTTTGATGCCTATTAATGAGCCGGGAGAAGTGGGGGCAAACAGTGGGTGATGAAATTCACAGATGATACTATTTTGGGAGGTGCAGGAAACACCAACCCGAACAGAGAAAGCAAACTATCTGTGGAGGGAGAGGTTAGAAACCCAAGGCAAATGATCACCAAGCGAGGTGTGTTGGAAAACAATGTCTGTCAACCAACACTCCTGGCAGAGAGGAGCAGAAGCTGGTTCCTTTAGGCCCAGGAGGCACAACTGTTGATGTCAGCTCCTGATGATAATCTACGGCAACTGAGATGAGAATGTGTCAATGGAAATAGCCATGCAACGTGGAGCCATTAGCTCAGCCAGTCCAAGCAGCACCTGCCAACTCTTGTAGCAAAGATCTTGGTCCTACCATGATAGAATGATAACTTTTCAGAGATATTTCTATGGCAGGTGGCACTCACAGGAACTTTTGAGAACAAAGATTTATCAGGACAGAAGGCTCTACAAATTGTTGCCTACTGCAAGTTTATAGGTTAGATCTGGGTCAGCAGAGCAGGGCAGTGAGCAGTTCCCGTAATGTGAATAAAAGCTGGCCAGGAGCTGAGTGCAGGAGTGGGCAGAAGCAGAAGGGCAGATCTCTGTCAGACCTAGCTGGGGGGTACTGAAAGAAGCACAGATATTAGCTGATGAGTTGGGGCTGGAGGAGGAACCAGGTGCTATGGACTGAACTCTGTCCCTCAAATTCATACGTTGAAGCCCTAACCCCCAACGTGATGGTAACTGGAGGCTTTTAAGGCTTTTAAGACGCAATGAGGGTTATAGGAGGTGGGGCCCTCATGACGGGGTTAGTGGTTTTGTACGAAAAAGAGACACAGCTGTGGGGACACAGAGAGAAAGCAGCTATCTTCAAGCCAGGAAGAGATTCCTCATTAGGCAACAAATCAGCGCCATGATCTTGGACTTCTAAGTCTCCAGAACTGTGAGCAATAACTGTCTGTTGTTGAAGCCACCCAGGCAGTGGTATTTTGTTATGGAGCCCCAAGCCAACTAAGACACCAGGTGTCCACAATCAGGCAAATGGAGCTACTCACATTATGGCAAGGGACTCAGGGAACATTAACTCACAACTGCTGAAAAACCCTGTATCCCTCCTGCTCTCAACAAATATTTAAGAATCAACTACTCTCCAGGTGCTGATAACACAGCATGGAGCCAAAACCAGAGCCCTGCTCTCACAGGGTTTATATTCTACGGACTTCACCATATGGCTAGCAATTCAATAAAGACATTTCTGTGTGCTCTTGAGCTAATGCCCTTCAAATAGACTCTTCCTAAGACTTAAATTGATGTAAGGATATACTTTAGGATATACTGAATTCGGCATGCCACTCAGATGAAAGCTTATTGGGGACCAGACACTGTATGAAGCACCTCAGATTTTTAACTATTATTACATCAGTTGCCACTGAGAGCAATGTTCTTATCCTCATTTACAGATTATGAAACAGACTTGAAGTTTAAGTAAGTTCCCAGACTTCACACAGCTTTTGGGTTAACAGAACCAGGACTCAAGGAAGGTCTGCGACGCTAAAACTCTGCCATAACTGTGTATTCATGATACACCATGCTATGGTTATGTATGCAACCCTCAGCATCCTTTCTGCAAATAAACACTTCCCACTAGGCAGGAACCATTATTCTGAAGGCCAGAACTCTCTCTGATCTCTCAGTTGGCAAACCTTAGCATGAGGAGCATCTCTGGAGAGCTGTGTATTCCCTGACCTCACTCCCAGAGGGTCTGATCTGTAGGTATGAGGAGATGCCCAGGAATTTATAATTTAAGCTCCCCAAGTTGGGGTGGGGCACCTGGGTGGCTCAGTCAGTTGAGTGTCTGACTCTTGATTTCGGCTCAGGTCATGATCTCAGGGTCATGAGATAGAGCCCCATGTCAGGCTCCGGGCTGAGTATGGAGCCTGCTTAAGATTCTCTCTCTTCCTTCCTCTCTCCCTCCTTCATTCTCTGTCTCAAAAAAACAAAAAACAAAAAAACTTCCCAGATTTTTTTAGATGCATAAAGGCCGTTAATTATTATTCTATATAGCAAATGTTTTTGCCCATATTGTTACTTAACAAACGAATGGGAGTGATTCCAATTCTTATAAATTCAGAAAGCAAAAATGGTTGAATTGGACCTTTCTTAAACATCTTTAAGATATAATTTACCTATCATATAACCCATCTAATGTGTACAAATCCAACAGTTTTTAGTATATTCAGAGTTGTACAACCATTACCACAATCTAATTTTAGAATATTTTCTTCACACCAAAAAGAAACCCTGTACCTTTTAGCAGTCATTCCCCATCGCGCCTAACACCTACCCCGGCACCCACTATCTACTTTGTCTCTGTGGATTTGCCTCTTTGGGACATTTTACATAAATGGATTGACACAACATGTGCTTCTTTCATTTCGCATGTTTCCAAGGCTCTTCTGTACTGTAGCAGGTATCAGAACTTCATTCTCTTTTACAAGGATCAAATAATATTCCACTGTACGGATATGCCACATTTTGTTTATCCATTCCTCAGCTGGTGGAGATCTGGACTGTTTCCACTTTTGGGCTATTATGAATAGTGCTGCTACAAGCAATCAGGCACAAGTGTTCATGTGTGCCTATGTTTTCAGTTCTCTTAGGTATGTTTCTAGAGGTGGAAACACTGGGTCATATAATAACTCTATGTTTAACCATTTGAGAAAACTTCCAGACTCTCCCAAAGCAGCTGCACCATTTCACATTCCCAGCAGCATATGAAGAGTTCTAATCTTTCCACATACTCACCAACACTTCTGTTGTTCTTTTTGATCACAGCCATCCTAGTGGGTGGAAAGTGATAGATATCTCACTGTGGTTTTGATTTGCATTTCCTAATGGTAAGTGATGCTGAAAGTCTTCTCATAGTCTTATTTTTTTAACTTCTCTGGATCTTCTGCCCATTTCCCATGTGACTCTGATGTACCTGTTCGGGGGACTTCATTTCATACTGTTGGATTCTAGAGATTAAAATCCTAACCTTGAGGTGGTGCCTGGGTGGTTCAGTTGGTTGAGCGTTGGACTCTTGATTTCGGCTCAGGTCATGATCTCACGGTGTGTGGGATTGAGCCCTGCATCTGGCTCTGTGCTGACAGTGTGGAGCCTGCTTGGGACTCCCTCTCTCTCTGCCCCTCCCCCACCCACGTGTGTGTGTGCGTGCTCTCTCTCTCTCCAAATAAATGAACTTTAAACAAATAAATAAAAGTCTAACCTTGAGCAAGCATTTGGTAAGAGGCTGAGATGACTGAATATGAGGATATCATTAAAAACCCAACCCCCAGCTAGGACAAAAGCTAGCCTGAAGCTGGTACCCTAATGAGGGAGGTGGGAGAAAAGGCTGTATTTTTGTTAAATGCAGATGTATCAGGTTTTCAGCCCAAGTAACAGTAAGCCCAGTTCAATCACATAAATGACAAGTAGCAATGTATCACCTCTCATAACAATAAGCCCCATGTCCAATGGTAGGACAGTTTTGGCTGACACTTGGGTTCTTCCCACATTTTATCTCTGCTACCCCCCTGTCTTGGTCTCCATCCTCAGGCCTGTTGTCCCATGGTCACAGGTGGGCACCAGAGCTCCAGTCTTGTGCACTCACACAGCAACATAAAAGCCATCAGAGGACACAGAACCCAGCCTCACTAGTGTACGTATTTGACCCTCCCAGAAGCACCCAGAAAACTCCCCACACCTCATTGGCCAGGATTACACATATCCACGCCTAAGCCAATCACTGGCAAGGAAAATGAATTACTATGATTGGCATAGATTAATCAAGATTCATCCCTGCAGCTGGGAAGGCAAGTTTCCTGTTGAAAGACCTGGCCACCTGATACTTGAACAAACTCAAGGAAGGATACTCTTAGGTAGGACACAGTGAACATCATTTATTACAGTCTGTGTGAGAGATTATGGAAAAAAGCACTGAAGAGACTCTGACCCTTTTATATCATCCTACACAGATTTATAGAGATTTTCCTGAAGGATGTTATAGACCGCCCATAACCTTTTTAGTGCCTAGTAATCTCACTCTAAGGACATTATTCATGTGACTTGAAGCTGTCTATAAAACAAAGTATTGGCCCAAGTTTTCCTGCACCTAAAGGATTGTCAGGTCCAAATGGATGGTACCTTAAAGGCAGGCAAGAGTAGGTGAGTGGGAGGGAATGGAGGGAGTGTTATGGACTTCAGACACCTGAGGTAGGTGGCAGAGGGATCAAAATCAGGAGGAGGAGCCAGTTCAGCGGAGGTGAGGGAACTGTAAGTAATTAGCTGCTTTGAACAACTTGAGATTGTGGTAAAAATGGTCCAAGAAAACATGCAGAGTTCTCAGGATTTGACTTCTTCTTTTTGTTTATTTTCTTAGAGTACACAAGCTGGGAGACAGGGGCAGAGGGAGACACACACACACACACACACAGAGGATCTTAAGCAGGCTCCATGCTCAGTGTGGAGCCCCACATGGGGCTCAATTCCATGACCCTGGGATCATTACCTGAGCCTAAGTCAAGAGTCGGACCCTCGACCAACTGAGCCACCCAGGCACCTCCGTCGTTTATTTTCTGTAATCTTCTATCAATAGACAAAGGGCATACAGTGAAGGCAAAGAGCAAAGACTGAGCTGGTGATATTTCATGGAGTCCCACGCACCTGCCTCTGTACTTGCATTACTGAGCAGCTACGGCTTCAAAGGCAGTGACAAATCGCCACCGAATATGGCCTGAAAGTTCCAAACCAAGTTACTTTTCTTTGGAAGTCTTCTTGCCTCAGACGACCTTCCGAAACCAGTCGCGACGTGGAACTAGGAGCTTTATTTAGAATGGCTGGGCTCTCTGCCCTGCACCCTCCTGGCCCGCCTTAGGCCTGCGGAACGGTTGCACCTGGGACACCCTCCGGAGGCAGAAGCAGCAGGCATGCACGCAGCCTGGCTGCTTCTCCATCTATCGCTTCCTGGGTGGCAGGCCAAGGGAGGGAACACGAGGAAGTGAGGCAGATGTCTTGGAGCTCAGGGAAGGCAAAAAAGGAAGTAGGGAATTTGTGTGACAAACCCCAGCAAGCAAAAGTAGCATCAGCCACAGGCAGGAAGCTTTCCGTTATTTTTCCTCTGCTTGAAACCTCAGTGACTTTGCACAGTCAAGGAAACCTTGCACTAGTGCAGCCAGTACGTGGGAGGAAGTGGGTGAAACGAACGGAGCTTTCAGTCATTATTCATTCAACTCAACATTTCTTGAAGGCCTATATTGTACAATGCACTGGGCTAGAGGCCGGGGGGGGGGGGGGTATGGCAGTTTACAATAAACAGGGATGCCCTAAACGTCTTGGTAGCAGGATGGAGCATGTACAGAAAGGAGAACCTGTAGCAATTAAAAGGCAGACTTCTGGGGAGAACACGACTGGGTTGAGTTTCCTAGCTGTGTGACCCCTAGCAAGTTACTTAACCCCTCTAAGCCTCGGTTTCCCTTTCTGTAAAATGGGAATAATAAAAGCACCTGAGAGGATTACTGCAATAAAAGATGATGTATATAAAATGCTTAATACAGTGCTTGGCTCAAAGTACCCTTGAATATCAGGTGCTAATTAGTAAGTATTGTCAAGGGAGCAGAAATGACTTTGTCATAGGGATAACCTTAAACCTCTTTACATTTATTTTGAGCACTTTTTATTGTGAAGTATAAGACACAGTGAGTACATAAATGTACAGCCCAATGAATTATCAGAAATAGATCCATTAACCGCTCAGGCAAAGAAAGAATACTACCAGGACGCTTGAAGACCCATTTGTGTCCCTTCTCATCAATACCCCGTGACCCCCAGAAAGTTAACTCCTATCCATTTATGAAATGATAATATTTCATTTTTCTGTATAGTTTTACCACATAAGTATCCATTCATAAATGCTATCACATACTTTGCCTTTTTGAGAAGTTTTAACGAATGGAATTATTCAACATGTATTCTTTAATGCTTCTTTTCCTCACATTTGTGAGAATCGCCCATTTTTACATGTAGCCGTGATTCATTCATCTGTATTAATGTACAGAAGTCCACATGCCTCCATATATACATTTTTACTACAAGGCACATTTGGTTGTTTCCACTTTGTAGCTATTATGAATGCTATTGGATGTTCTCTGGGCTGTACTTAGGAATGGTATTGCTGGGTCATCAGTTCTGGGTATGTGCTATAGAATGAGTGTGCGTCCTCCCCAAATCAAGTGTTGAAACCTAATCCCCAGTGTGATGGTATTTGTAAGTGGGACCTAGGGGAGGTGATTAGGTCATGGGGGTGGATCACCTATGAATGGGATTAGTGCCCTTATAGAAGAGACCTCATGGAGCCCCCTTGCCCCTTTCGCCACCAGAGGGTACAGGGAGAAAAATGGCCATCTAAGAACCAGGAGCACATCCGCACCAGACAGACACCTTAATCTTGGAATTCCCAGCCCTGCAACTGTGAGAGAGAAATTTCTGTTGTTTTGTTCTGATGTTAAAAGCCAGTCCTCTAGAGTAGTTTTGCTATTAACTAAGGCAGTATGTTCAGCTTTAACAGATAATGCCAACTTATTCCTCAAACTGGCTACACCAATTTGCAGTCTTACCAGCAATGTATTAGAAGCTAGTTGCTTCACATCCTTGTCAACACTCCATAGTTTCCATGTTTTTAAAATTCTGCCATTCTGGTGGTAAATGGTGACATCTCATTGTGAATTTAATTTGCATTTCCCTAATTAGTAATGCTGTTGAGTACATTTCATATGCTTATGGGCCATTTAGATATTTACTTTCTGTGAAGTGCTTATTTCGGTCTCTTGCTCATTTTTCTGTTCAGTTGCCTTTTTCTTACTGATTTGTAGTTCTTTATATACTCTGGATATGAGCCCTCTGTTGGCTTATGCTTCACAAGTATCTTCTCTCTTAAGGCCTGCCTTTTCACTCTCTTCATGGTGTCTTGATGAACAGAAATTCTTAATTTTGAATTGATCCAATTTATCAACCTTTTCCCTTATGATGTCTTTTTAATATCCTGTTTAAGAAATATTCCCTTATGCTGAGGTCACAAAGCTGTTCTTCTACATTGTATTCTGGAAGTGTTCGTGTTTTACTTACTCATTTAAACGCGCTCCAATTAAAATTGACCTCTGAGTATGGAATGAAGTAGGGTCCAATTTCCCTTCCGTGTTCCATGTAGATATCAAATCGACACAGCACTATATATACTTTTATTGAGATATGACTGATATATACAATTATAATAGTTCAGGTGTATAACATGATTCAATATTTGTATATATTGTGAAGAATTCACCACAATAAGTCTAATATCCATCACCACACACAGTTACACATTTTTTTTGTAATGAGAACTTTTGGGACCTACTGTCTTAGTAACTCTCAAATAGACAATACAGTATTATTAACTATAATCACCATGCTGTATGTTACATTCTCATGATTTATTTTATAGCTGGGAAGTTTGTACCTTGACGACCTTCACCCATTTTGCCCATCCCTCCTCCCACACCTCTTGCAACCACCAATCTGTTCTCCGTATCCATGAGCTTGGGTTTAAAATTCCACATGTAAGAGAGATCATACAGTATTTGTCTTTCTCTGATTAGCATAATGCTCTCAAGGGCCATTCATGTTGTCCCAAATGGCAGGATTTCCTTCTTTTTTATGGTTGAATAATATCCCAGGTGTGTGTCTATACATAGATCCTTTCTTCACCCATTCATCTGTTGATGGACACAGGTCGCTTCCCTATCTTGGTCATTATGGTTAATAACCGTAGTAAATAATGCTGCAATGAACGTGGGTGTATATATCTTTTTGAGTTAGTGTTTTCATTTTCTTCAGTTAATACCCAAAAGTGGAATTTATGGATCACATGGCAGTTCTATTTTTAATTTTTTGAGGACTTTCCATACTATTTTCAATAGTGGCCGCACCAGCTTACATCCCCACCAAAGGTGCACAAGGTATTCTTTTCTCCACATCCTCGCCAATACTTGTCTTTTTTTTTTAAATAGCCACTCAAATAGGTGTGAGGTGACATGTGTTTTAAAGACCAGTCCTTCCTCTCTGGCCTGCAGTATCACCTTGGATATAAACCAACCTTTCACCTATGCGCCATTTCGTTTGTGGACACCCTATGCTATTCCACTATCTGTCCAAGGTCATTCACTCCTCAATAGTGTAACTTGATAATGACTCTAGAACAGGAGGTCCTCTCATCTAGTTCTTTAAAAAAGTTCTTAGCCATCCCTTTTTAAAAATTTTTTTAAAAGTGAATCTCTTTACCCACGGCTACTTTATAATTCTTTTTTGATTCTGAAATAAATTTCAAACTTCTAGAAAAGTTTCAAGAATAGTACAAGTAACTTTTTTTCCTGAACCATTTAAGAGTGAGTTGCTGAGATGTGCCCCATCACCCCAAGTACCTCAAACAAGAATAGTCTCCTACATAACCATCATATGATCATCCGAAAAAAAAAAAAAAAAGTCACCTTACTATCATCCAATCCATAGTCCAGTCCCTGTTCAAGGTCTGCCAAGTATCCCAAAGATGGCTTTTACAGCAAAAGATCCAGTCTAGGATCACATACTGTACTGTTATTATTGTGTCTCTTTTGTTTCCTTCAATTTGGAATAGTTCTTCAGTTTTTTTTCTTGGTTTTCGGAATTTTGACACTTTGGAAGCCTTTGGTATAATGTCCCTCACTCTGGGTCTGTCTGCTGTCTCTGCATGATTAGATCAGGTTGTACATTTTTGGGACTTTTTGGTAGGAATATCACAGAGGTGACGCTGTTGTGTTCTTCTCACTGCGTCTCATCAGGTCTTGATTTGACACATTACTGGAATGGGAATGTTGCTCACTTGATTAAGGTTTATGTCAGGTTTCTTTACTGCAAGGTTACTCTTTTTACTTTTATAGTTCGTAAGTTGGGCATCAGTTTGAGACTATGTTTCTTAAAAAAACTTTCACCCCTAGTATTAATGTCCATTGATGTTTTTTGGGTGAATTATTACTGAAATGGCTTCTAGTGATGATTTTATAATGCAATTATTTCTTTTCCTATATTTACATTCTATCTTAAGGAAGAAGTATTACCTTCTCCCTATCTATTCATCCATTTATTTATCAGTATGAACCCTACCTACCCATGGTAGGTACCTGTTCCATGGATTACCCTCACTATTTGATACTTAAAGTGTTCCAGTTATGAACAATGATATCCCCTTCAAGTTGGCTCTGTCCTTTTGATATGTTCCCATCTTGTATTTTCCCTGCCCCAGCCCTGGGGTTAGTCACTTCTTCAAGAAGATATGGTTCCTTTTCAAGGCAGATGGTATTTAGAAACCAAGATCTGGGCATCTGGGATGCTCATTGCTATTAGGATGCTGTTGCTTCCCAGTCCTCTCAGTGACACAGCTAAAGAATATATGTATGAATATACACACAAATATAAATACACATATATGTACTTAGTATACACAGTGGTATATGTACATATAAATATGCACACACATTTATATCTACACTTATTTCTGTACCCATATATATTTAAAACCATAATCACACCCATACCTCCAATTCCAAACCATAACCACAGACTTCATCTTAATTTTTTTCCTTTTCCATATTCGTAACTCCCTCATCTGAGAGCAAGAAGTTGGCTCTCATCATCTTCATTCAATATATTTATTAGATCAGTATCCACTGTATGTAACCACTTTCCCATTGCTACTGACTCTATTCTTTCCCTACCAATACAGCCACCCTCCTCCAATCACTCAGGCTCTGACACAACATTGTAAAGTTCCCCTACCGGGAATGGATGTCCTTCCTCACTTTGCTCAGGCATCCTGATGTGGGCCACCATCACCGCAACCTCTAGCCTGGAGGCCTTCCTTGAGAGATCCCACCTAATGGATTTTGGACTGAGTTGTTCAGTAAGGAAGAAAAGGAAGCAAGTAGGAAAGCGCTCAGCTACCTTAATTATCACTGGTGAACATTAACTTGAGACACTCCTCGTGGCTCATCAGAAAATAGAAGCCATCAGAAGGAAATGACCTAATCCTCTCATGACCAAACCCATAGACTGTCTACATCTATATTCATGAACTCGACCTTCCCTCCTATCACAATGGACAAACTGTGCCCATCCAAGACTGTATCCCCACCTCTTGGCCTGCTTGCTCAGAAACATTTCACTGAATTTCTCTTCTCTTTCTGGTTATTTCCACTGGCATACAAAAAGGGCTAAAATATCTCATCTTAAAAAGAAAGCTCCCTAGAGCCTCATAGCTCTTCCACCTACTTCTCCTCCTTTTAGTAAAACTTCTCAGAAGTGCTGCCTCTCCTGCCTCCACTTCCCAAACCCATTCTTTCCTCAACCCCCTGGACCAGGCTTTCATTACCACAGTCACCAAAATGGCTCTTGTCAAGTAACCTTCATATTGCTGAATCCATTGGCTAATTCAACACATCAGCAGCTTTTAACACAGCTGGGCCTTCCCTCCTCCTCTGAACACTTTCTTCCCTTGGCCTTTAAGTTGGCCTTGGTTTGTCCCCTTCCTCAGTGGCCAATCACGTATTTCTCTCTGCTTACTTCTCTCCTGAGAGCCATAGGGCTAAGTCCTCTGTTCACCCCCTAGGTGAGCATAATCAGTGCCAAGGCTCTGTCTCATGTCCACACGGATTCCTCCATCTTCTATCTAGTCCCAGCGCTTACCAAAGAGCCTACTCAGCATTTCTACTGGGAATTGTAATTTACATACTAAATGTAACATGATCAAAATCGACCCCTCAATTCCTGCCCCTGCCTCCATCTTGCTAGTATTGTGTCTCCATCCCAGTAAATGGTACCACCACTCAGCTTGTTGCTCAGGCAAATCTCAGGGTTCTTACACTTTTCCTCTTGCCTTCACACCCTCCATCTAAAGCCATAATCAGTCTTACTGGGTCTACTTTTATCTATAGATGTTCATAATCTGAGGACTTCTCACTTTCTCCACTGCTACCACCCTAGCACCAAGTCAGCACATCATTAGTGCAATCACCTCCTAATGTTCTCTCAGCTTCCATTTAACCCAAACTTCAGATAGTTCTTCCCATAGCAGCCAGAGTGATCCTTTAGAAATGTAAATCAGATCAATTAATGGCCCTGCACCAAATCTTCCAATGCTTTTAATCACTAAGAGTAAGACTTAATTCTGTCAGTGGACAAAGAAGTCCCACCTGTTTGGACCCTGCCTACCTGAACTCGTCTCCCAATACCATTTGCCTTTTTCACTCCACTCAAGCCACAAGGACCCCTTTTCTGTTCCCCTAACACACCAAACTTTTTCTTACCTCGCGTCTTTTGTGCTTACTATTCTCCCCAGCCTGGAATGCACCACTCACTATATTCAAGAATCTGCTCAGCTGTCACCTCTTTCTAGCTATCTTCACCACTCAAGCTTACATAGTACCAATCACCCCGCCTTCCAAAGCTCTCTTCCCTCTCCCAGAACTCTCTAGTCCTTGCCCTGCCATTGGGTTTATGGTTCAGTTCCCCTACCCCCCACCCAGTGTAAACTCCGAGAGGCCAGGACCCTCTCTATCATGTTGATCCCTGTATCCCTGACTCGGGGGACAGTGCCTAGGGCACTGCTGCCTAGGGGTAGGCTCTGCTGCATCAATGTGTGGATGATTCAGTCAATGCCAGTGTGGCATGGCACTGTGGCTGAAAACCACCTCCCCCGGGGTGGAAGAGAATGCAGCAGTGGTGAGCAGAGTGGTGCGGGTAGATCCACAAGGTGATGAACAAGCCACTCCTACACTGAGGAGGAAGCTGTAAGTGGGTATACAAACTCAGGACAGTAACTTCTGATGTTCCTGAAAGAGCATCACGCAATGGGGATCCGTAATTCCTCTTCTGCTTCTACACACTAACATCTCTCTAACTTCACTGGTAAATTCATTTCTAACAGAAGAAAATCACCTTTTGCCTTAGCTACTGAGATTTCCAAGTGCTGTGTTATACACCCGAGAGTGATGAGTGTGGGCTCTTTTATTTGGGGTTCACACTGAACATGCGGCTGCTGCAAAGGCATTTTAAGAACACCAAGGTAATTCAAAATAAACTCTCACCAGCAGGTGAGCGGCCGTCCCATTCACCCTCAGCTAAAGCAGAGTCACGGGTGCTTGCTCTGCAGCCTGTCTTCCAAGCTGGAAATAAGACGACACGGCCACTTTGACCCTATGTTGAAGAGTATTTTCAATGACTCTGTGGACGAATTTCTGAGGCTAGGGTGTTCATTGCCTCAGGAAGAGAGACAAAGCAAAGCTGAAATCTGCAGGCTGGCTGGCACTCGGTTTCTGGTTTGATGCTGACTGAGGGAAGCAGCCTGTGGCTACAAAATGAAGAAAATGGTTTTACCTTGGGCTGCACAGGCGGATAATGAGCAGCTGGCCCCAGTCACCTGGCCCTCAACCCCGATTTCATATATTTGCCAGACAGAGTGAGCACAGGCTAGCAACCTGTGCTGCGGCCACTGAGGAGAGCCTAGCAGCAGCCTGGTCAGTGGGCAGGCCTGACAGGAAGGGCACTGCAGGAGGCTCTAGGCCCGGGGAAGGCTGTTATGTATGCCAGGACGAAGCCCAGGAAGGAAAGGCGTAGCGAGAGCAGAGCAGTGGTAGGAACCCTGCCAACTGGCCACTGACCTCTGGTTCCCACATTTGCATTTAAAAGCCATTATGGAAAGGTAACTTACTTTGAAGACACAGTTATATTCAAAGCACACTGCTTTCTCGGCCAAGGGACGGTGACCACAGCTCAGTAGGGATCCTCCCAGGAGAGGGAGCCGGGAGATCATGTAGGAATAAATAGGTGAGGGAAGTCCAGCTTGTCTGCATTGGAAACTCTCTGGTGTATGGAGGCCTTGCCCAATCACACTCACTTCAAGAGGTTTGAGGCATTCCATTAATGTGGACTTGCTTTGAGGGAGTTTTGGGAACTTAACAGTTTCAGTTAACTTAACTGAAAAGCCATAAATATGGTGACCATATGTTTTGAATCTAAACTGGGCTTGGGGGACCTGGGTGGCTAAGTTGGTTAAATGTCCGAGTCTTGATTTTGGCTCAGGTCATGATCTCACAGTTTGTGAGTTTGAGCCCCGTGTTGTGCTCTGGACTGACAGCTCGGGGCCTGCTTGGGATTCTTTCTCTGTCTCTCTCTCTCTCTCTCTCTGCCCCTCCTCCATTCACGTGCATGCACACTCCCTCAAAATAAACAAACATTAAAAATAAATAAATCAACTGGGCTTAATACTGGACTATTCCATAAATACAGGGCATATAATCATGGTTCAACGAAGGCTGCAGGTCTAGGGCACCTGGCTGGCTCAGACAGTAGAGCATGCAACTCTTGACCTTCAGAGTCATGAGTCTGAGCCCCACATTGGGCACGGAGCTTACCTAAAAACAAGAATAAGGCTGCAGGTCTATTTGGAAGGTTCAAGACAACTGATAGGAAAAGTGGAAGACTTGATTCAGATGACAACTTTCCTAAAGTAATTCAACTTAGGGGGAGAGGAGTGGGGAGGAGGGGTGTGGTTCTTCCAGCAATACTGAGGCTCGAAATACCTGGAGAGAGACAGACAGACAGACAGACAGACAGAGAATACAACAAGAAATATCTATCTATCTATGTCTATGTCTAGAGAGAGAGAGACAGAGACACAGAGAGACGGTACAGTGAAAAACCTGAGAAATGACTTGCCCCAAATGGCAAGAGCAGCAGAAGCAGAGTAAGAGCCCAAGACTCTGCCCCCAAGATAATGCCCTCGGCACTCTCATAATAACACCTCCCAGGAGCTGGACCTGAAAGGCCAAGTAGGGTGAGAGAAGTTTAAAGAGACAGAAGAAGCTAGAAGAGGAAACACATATGGAAAAGACAGAGGGGGGCAAGCAGAGAAATGGATGAGAAGGGGATGAAGCCCCAAGTAGGGGCTCAGTGACAGAATGGATTATGAACTCATTCATTCAAAGCATTGGCTTTTTGGGGCGCCTGGGTGGCTTAGTCAGTTGAGCGTCCGACTCTTGGTTTTGGCTCAGGTCATGATCCCAGGGTTGTGGAATTGAGCCCCACGTCAGGCTACATGCTGAGGGCAGAGCCTACTTGAGATTCTCTCTCTCTCTCTCTCTCTCTCTCTCTCTCTCTCTCTGCCCTTCTCCCCAACTCACACGCTCTCTCTCTAAAAGAAAAGTGTTAGCTTTTCAGGAATATTAACTCAAAACAAACTCCTGGTTTTCAGTTCACTTGGTCTGAATCACAGTAAGTTACTGCTACCCTTTCAATTGTTCTTCACCTGCTCTAATTCTTAAATCTTGTAAGGGTCAGCTCCAACAGCTCACCGAAATGGGGAAAAGAGAATTATCCTGTGAGTTTCTGGCAAAAGCAATTATATACGTGGGTTAAAAGACATCAAGCTAAGAACCACAGGTTCTCAGCTCCTAAGCCAGAGAAACTAAAGCCATCTGGCTGCTTGCTCAGTTCTAAGCAGAATACAACTCAGAGCTGCTACAGAGTCTCATTGGTTGACCAGCAGGCCACAAGCATCTGGCTTTTAGCAGTCCACATTTGCTATTAATGACAATTAGTCAATAATTTTTTTTAGCTATCACATGTTGGCAAGTTTTCTGTAATAAATTACCAACTCTTCAAAGAGAGGACTTTGTACTGGTCTGACCCAGCTGTCTTCTAGAAGACATTTGCTACTGTGACCAACTTTTAGGATACTCTACTCTTCTTGATTTTGAGAGCTCATCTACTGTGGTTCAAGGTGTGCTCTACCTCACGGAGAAACTGATTGGAGCAGGTCACTCCTACGATGCTCATAAATCACAACATTCTTCCCAGGCACCTGTCCTAAAGTCAACAGTGACCTGAACAGAGCTGTGATGCAGTCAGCAGGGAGCTCTCCAAAGGTGCAGAAAAGGCATCATCTCTTTTATCTCCCCCAAAGTGGTATCTTTCCCCCTTGTACTGTCATGTTTATCAGAATAATAAATTAATAATCTGACAAACCACCCTCCCGTTCTCATTGTATTTAACCAGCTTGAAATGCTGGATTCTTCAGTGCTGCATTTCTCTGCCAGCGACAATACTGGCAGCCTGGGATGTGCCAAGTTCTTGGCTCTCAATTGCAAAACAAAACAGTATAGGAGGGAGTTTGTGAGTTAGCTGATTTGCAAACACGACAGCAAGTCACTGCATAAATACTTGTTTTTGTGTACCTATCTTTTTCCCAGGCAGTTACCTGGATCCCATCCTGACAGCGGCCAAATGTGCTGCTCAAGTTACCCATGCTTCCTCCATTCACACTTAAGTGAGTTCAACTTATTTTGCATCATTAAGAAAGCAAAAAAAATAAAACAAACAAACAAACAAACAAACAAAGCCCCCAAACCTTCATTAAACAGTAATCACAGAGCCTCTCAGCGATTATGGTAGGAGAGTCACCAACGTCACTCAGAATCAACATCAGGTCCACAGTGTGTGTCCATAAGGTTACACGAAGATGCCATCCAAATGGAGCCAACTCGGGAATTAAGAGGAACGAAGACGCCACGCTTACATATATGGGGGTTGGTTGAAATTTCCCAACATGAGTTCATCCTGACTGCCTCTAAGTAAAAGGCAATCTGGGAATGTGGATATTCTTTCCACGCTCCCAACTCCAAATACCTGTTTACTAAGTAATCACACAAACCGACAACAACATATACTAGGCCGGACTGAATGTATGTGGCAAGCATTCGGACTGTTCACCAGAAGCCTACAAGGCAGGTTCTTCAATTTCCCATCTGCTTCCAGTTGAAGAATCAGAGGATCTGTACACTTATGTGACTTGTTAGTCCCAAGGTGGTACGAAGCAGAGCCACCATCTGAATACAGATGCTCCTTATTCCAGAGCCTGTATTCTTACTCATTTTGCTAAATTCGCTTTCTGTATCAAAATAAAAACGGAATAAAACTTCTACATGACAAAAGATACTTAGGTGACCCCACGGAGCACTGGCAGTTTCTTTTCCATGTGTATCCCGCAAGGACCTTTCCATTAGAATGCTTCTGTGGGAACACTAACTTCCAAGTTACCAAAATCCACGATGGAAGCACCAATCCTCTGGTAGAAAAAGGAGTTATAATCAAGAAGTTTCAATGAAACTGGAAAGAGGAAAAACTGCAAGGTTGTTTTTTGGGGTTTTTTGTTTGTTTGTTTTTTTTAACATTTTCATAGTATTGCAGGGTCAGACATTAGTAACCGAGCTTATCTAATCTAGTTCTTGCCCCAGGCGGGGTGACTTAAGTCATCCCATAGACAGGAAGGTTCATGCAATTTGTAAAGATCTTACTGAATCCTACCTAGCTGAGAGGCAAGTTAGAAGAATCTCTTGACTGTCTGAGGCTCTGCAAAGTGCTTTGGAGCTTTTTAGAGGAAAGGTACAGCACAAATGCAAATTAATAACAATATAAATCAACTCAATTCCCTTATGCATAAGCATCTAACCCAACGAAAGGAATACGCGAGGCCCCAGGCTACAATGCCAGTCTTCGTCGGAAAATATATTTATTATTGATAGTGAGTGAAGTAAAGATGTCAGTATTCATGATCGAGAAGAGGTTGTATAAGCCAAGGTTGCCTTTATGAGGATAAAAAATGCCTTATTTCACTTGTAATCATAAACATCATTCCAGTAAAAGAGGTACATTTTTCTCTCCTTTTTGTCTTACTTACATGATCACTATAATAAGTTAAAATGAAGTAGCTCTTATATAGTAAGGGGAGAAAGGAACAAGAGAGAAACAACGTGCCACAGCCTAGACAATTCTACCCAGCACCGCTGGGCGGAGAGGGAGGTTTGGTGCCCCTCCCACCTCCCCACTCTAATTACCTTCGTCCCCCCTTCCACCCCCCACCATCCCAGACCCCAGCTTTGTTTGGTGAACGTTCACCAAACCATGGAGCCTGGTAAGAACAGAAAGTTAAAAAGGTGGAGGGGGTGCCTTTCTCTTTTAATGGTCATAAATGGGTTGACTAACACTGCAGTGTCCTTGCTGGCAGATACCTGATCTAGGCCTCGGCTTTTCACACTGCAGCTACTCAAACTGGGATGTGCTTCGGCTGAATCTGCTCTCTGGTGCTTCTCTTTAATCGTCTTCTCTTTAAATGGGTTACTTTCTCACTAGGAAAAAAAAAAAAAATGTTCCGCCTCTGGAATTAACGTTGAGGAGTTTTGCTTGTTCTAAAAGTTGAGTTTATCCTCCCTTCTCAAGCATGCTCTGCAAGAGAAAGAGAAAACATGGGTTTTAGCAGGAGGGACCGAAAAATGGCAGTAACTATTTAGTACTATTTGTA
Source organism: Acinonyx jubatus (assembly GCF_027475565.1). NCBI lineage: Eukaryota > Metazoa > Chordata > Mammalia > Carnivora > Felidae > Acinonyx > Acinonyx jubatus. Next base: position 20,453,092 of record NC_069383.1, on the reverse strand, counting down.
TTACTTTTCAAAGATCTACTCAAAAACAGAAAAAACAAGGTGTATGCTCCATGGTCTCAAAATATTATTACCTTTAAAGAACACCACTGCTTAATCATGTATAATCTCCAAATGACCCCACCCCCACCACCATACCAAGCTGAACCTTAAGAGTGAGCATGGTCTGGACTGCGGGGTCGGGGGTTGGGAGTGCCGGACATGTGTGTTCTCTCACTACTAGGGACATCTGGAAATGTGTGGGAGTATTTCTGGTGGCCACAGGGACTGGGGTGGAGTGGAAGTTAAACCCCAAAGGTTCTGAGAGGGTAAGAATCTCTCCCAGAAATCTCTGCTCACTCCAGGCAGAATGCAGACGTTCATGAGTTCATAATGCTGGATGGAGCTACGAAGATAATCATCTATTCCCAAATTGCAAAAATGGCCCCTATATTCTATTTATTTATTTTTGTGAATGGGGGTAGGGGGTGGCAAATGGGAAGAATTCTCAAGTATCAGATTAAAACTCTCTAACTAACCAGGACAGAAGATATATACTCTCTCCATTCTTAGGAAGCTTTAAAAGACAAAAGTGATGCTTTCCCATTTAGTTTTGAATTTACTTAGGAAGAAGAGGCTAGGTTGCCCCTACCTCATCTGTTCACACTCTCTTCCCTAGATCCCCCATGCTTCCAGCCATTTACTCACTCAGCTCTTAACTGAGTTCCCACTAGGTAATCACTAGACCCAGTGAGGTGTTACAGGGAAACCAATAGACACGCCCATGGAAAATTAAGGTGTAATATAATGTAATAATTGGCTATTTTAAAAAACTTACTTGCTAAATACATGCTAAAAGTTGATTTTATTGAATAAGTAATACATACACACAGTATAAAATTCAAGATTCAAGTATTTATTCAAGACAAAAGAATACAGAGAAAAAATAATTTTTGCCTCCCACCTGTTTCCCAGTTTCTTGGGTATCCTTCCAGAGAAGGTAACAGTTTAAAAGAGGAGTGAGTGGTTCTGCCTCATTCAGAAGAAGAGAACTCTCTAGAGCTGGAGTGGTCACAGGAGGCTTCTAAGAGACCTTTCAGACCATCTTTCAGAGTCTTTCAGAAGCTAGACAGAAGGTCCAGGAGTAGGTTGAGGAGGGGTGAGGGCAGGAAGCAGCGGCAACAATTTGGAGGTAGGAGAAAGCCCAGTATGTGTGGGGGGCAGAGGAGAGAGATGAGCAGAGCTAGAGGAAAAGCCTGGCAAAGATACTTCCTATTGGCCTCTGGGAAAAAACCTGAGAATCCAACATGTCTTTAAATAGGAAAATGCCATTTAGGAAGGTTCCCCTGATGTCCATGGCCTAATGGATCCAAGAGATAAGAGTCTGGAGTGAAGAAGACCAGGGTGGAGGCAGATTAGGAATCAAGCAAGGGTGGGGATGAGAAATGGAGAGAACCATAAAAAGACAGGGGAAGGAAAAGAGAGGTGGTGATACCAAAGGTATGGTGATCCTCAGTGACAGAGACAATGGTGGTGCCACCAACAGAAAGAGAAAACAGTAGGAGGAGCCAGTTTGGGAATGAGGAAGGTGACTTAAATTTGGGGTTTGTAAAAAATCCCAGATGGAAATGTCTAGAAGGAAGTTGCAAACTTGAAAAGAGATGTCAACAGTCTTTCGAGATAAAGATTTAAGGCCAAAGATGAAGAATGATGACTGAAACAGAGGAGCAGAACAGAAAGAGTGGAAGGACAAATAAGAGAGCATGTTGGGTCACAAAAGCACAGGATGGATAGATTATCCTAAGGATTATCCTAACTCATCCTGGATTACACGTTTCTAAGGCTATGGCCACAGAGCACAAAAGAACAGATATGAAAGCAGGCAAACGAGTTTAGAGAGAACACATAGAAATGGTCATAAAGATGATACATTCAAGGAGGAAGTAAATTAGAAAAGCCAGATGCATCTAGAGAAAACAGGAAAGACAACACAGATAAAGCAGAGGATTGCTCAGCAGAGCTCTCTGGAAAACAAGCACTGAAACATGAGTTCTCTCTTAAACCCAGCATTCACATAAGCTCTGCATCCTTTGGAAAAATTAAAAGTTGAGCACCTACGATGTAAGAGTCAGACCAGACAATGCCCCAGTATCACAGCATCTCATTTATCCTCACCCACTTGAGGCTTGATCTGTATGAGACAACAACCACATGTCCAACTACTTGGACAGGAAACCATGGATTCCAGATATATAGATGACCTCACCACAACATCACACGTTAATATAAAATAGAAGTCAGTATGAAGCAGATTTATACCGAGCCCATCGAAAGGCATTTAATTACCGAAGAAAATGATCACTTTATGAGTGATGCCATTTTGCACTTTGGAGTTACACACTCACTACTTTCTTCAACATACCAATGGGAACTTTAAGCAATTATCTTCCTGGTCAAGATTACATGGCTGTGCCTCATACTACAGTTTAGGTCTTATGGTTACAATCACTATATGACAACGTGTTACTCTTTTCAAATGTTGCAAAATAATCCGCACTGACCACAATGTAACTAAAGCAATAGCTAAAGAGTTCTTCCAGAGTCTAGGGAATGAATCTTACTATTCTTCCTGCAACGCCATCCAAATACATAAGGGTAATTTTTTAGCCAGATTATGTAAGAATTTCAGACTCTCTTAAAATTTTTTAAAAATATGTATTTTTTAATCTTTACTTATATTTGAGAGAGAGAGAGACACACACAGTGTGAGCAGGGGAGGAGCAGAGAGAGAGGGAGACACAGAATCCGAAGCAGGTTCCAGGCTCCGAGCTATCAGCACAGAGCCTGACGCAGGGCTTGAATTCATGAACCGCGAGATCATGAACCGAGCTGAAGCTGGACGCTCCACCAACTGAACCACCCAGGCGCCCCTGGACTCTCTTAAATTTAAGAGAGACAAGTGAGGCCATGGCTGGTTTGAGGATCAGTGGGCCAGTCTAACAAAAAGACGAACAGGAACATTTTGGAGCAAGTACAAAACACAGAGAAATGACCACATTCACAGAATGGCCTGCTACATGTATTAAAATTCTAATTTTCAAAGATAGCACAGCAGTTCAGCTAATCCACGGGTGGCTCCTTGAAGACACAAGAACAAGGGAAGGTCTAGGGCTGGTCTACACACAGGCTATAAACTGTAGTGGCACTCAGATGCCACCAAACGGTGGCAGAGGTCGGTACAAAACCTGCTCACTTGGTCAGAGACAGCAATAAATACAACGTCAAGTTGAAATTTTTTAAAAACTAGACTGGCAAAACACTCTGTTATTACTGTATTGTAACTATGCAATAAAACCTGCTCAAAACCCAGGCCTGAGGACCTCTGGCTGGAGGGATCCCAAGGCCTGGAAAGGTCCGTGTCATTTAGTGTCACCTTATAGGTTCTCCCACAATCTCTGTATCGGTTCTGTAAGTAGCTGCTGTTGGGCTGAATTTCAACGCTGCATAAATTTAACACTGCATAAATTAACATAGGAAATTCCCCGAAGAATCAGGGAGAAGATTTGCAAGTTATAAAAAAAATTGCTTCCTTCATTTAAGGAACTGCTAACACTTCATCTTAATGTGGAGAAAGAAATTCCTCGCATTTGCTCATCATTCACGTATATGGGCCTGCAGAAACCCCTTTTAAAAACAGCTGGGTAAACTACCAAAAGGAGGGGACGGCTCAGGCATCAAGACTGCTCTCTCCCCAAGTCTTTTCCTGATCCCAGCCACTGAGGAAGGAACAGCTGGCAGCTCGCACCATCAGACAAGAGCAGTGCCCTTGGAGACCAAAGATTGCTTGTCATTTCCATTTATTAATATGATCTTAACTGTTTTCCTCAAATATTTTTGTTACACAGTCATCTCATCAACTGTTTTCTGAATCATAGCTTTCTTGAAGGGGTTGACTATCACAGCCGTGTGTCAGCTACTGGATGTCTCAATATATTTAAGAAGAATTATGGCAACCCTGGATTGCCGAACAATACCCATGAAGAGAATAAAAATGTGTGTGTGTGTGTGTGTGTGTGTGTGTGTGTGTGTGTTAAAGATACCATTCAGAGTGCTTGTCTCTTGAGCTCACCCAACATCTCGCCAAGATTTCAACAGCCCCCCTGAAGCTGGATATGGAAGCGGGAAGGCTTACGGGGGAGAACTAAAATGGGAATGTGTCTGGGTATGCCTGAGCTTTTACCAAGGAGGGACATGAAAAGTGGGAGTAAAAGAAAGACAGTGGTGAAGACACAGCGAGGAGACTCTGAGATAGAAGCAAAAGTAATCAATAAATTCAATTTATGAGGAGCACAGAGAGCCTTGCCCGTGCACCGAGCACACTCCTGACCACCTGAAAATCTGATTAGCTAACTTACTGTGTTCTCACTCTCTGTCTGTCCCTGACCAGCAAGGGCTGTTCTTTATCCTGCTTCATGCATGGATCTGGTTTCATTCCTTCTGTGACAAATGTTCTGTGTAATATGCAAATTAAGTTACAGGTAATTAACTGTTTACACAACTTGCTGTAATAATAGACAAAACACTAACATACTGCGGTTCTAGCTCTTGAAGGATAAGCACTAGAAAAGACATGCCTATTAGGAAGAAGGAGTCTATTACCATGGTAATATTTCTTCTATTAAACCCAGATTAAAAAAAAAGAAAACATCGTAAAGTGTCTATTAGTCTCAGAAAGTGGTTTTGAAACCACTTTCCTATGATAGAAGGGTTCCTATGATAGAAGAGACTGGGTTAACACACTTAAAGTTTGGAATTTAGTTTGCTTTGATGTGACTCCAAATCCGAAGGGCCGCCCCACCAAAGGACGGGAAATCTATTGTGGAACACCCATGTGTCATCCTGAATATGAGCAACCCAGCTCGGCAATTAATACATGTCATTAGGTGATGATGATAAAGAAGCCTTCAAACACAATAAAAACATGCTCCCATAGGTCTTCCCAGGGAATGAACCTTCTTGATTTATCTTTGTGCTCCCTGAAGGTGGGTGTGTGTGGACATCAGAAGAACCACATCAGGCGAGGGGCCCCTGCTGTGGGTCAGGAGAGAGCAGGGTGACTGAAGCAGCAGGGCCGAACGAGGATCTAGCTACAACCCCGAGCTGGTCAGGGGACCGTGTTGCCTTGGTTCAGTGCCTCTTTCCTCCCTCCTGCCAGCTCCTCACCCAGGGATACCTACAGTTTCAAAGGAGAAAACAGGAGGGGAGAAAATAACTTCATTTTAAGAGGCTCCTGCCCTCCAAGACCTCTTCCAATTTGTTCCTAAGGCTGAACCAGGAACCAGTTCCCAGGGTTGGTCTGATTAGAGCTCTGCCACATGGCTCGGACCCGACAGGCAGTGATGGGAAGTGGCAGCCCCTCAACTCTCAAGAGGGAAAACAAAGACTTATTCTTATTAGCAGGACCTCTGAAGGTCGAAGGCCTCGAATGCAGTTTAGGCCAATGTGCTCTAGAGCTGTGTTTGTCAAACTGTGGTGCACAGAGTTACTTGGGGAATTTGTTCAAACTTCAGATGTCCAGGTCCAACCTCAGACCTTCCGAACCATCATCTCCAGGGATGGGGCCAGGCAAGTGCATTCAAATATACTCCCCAGCTGATTTTGATGTTCCCCCATGTCTGAGACCTGGTATTATAGAAAACAGCACCTTGGGTTAGGCATCAGGAATGGGCTGTGCTGGTCTGGACTCTGCCCCATGTGCAGATGATCACCAAAACTGTGAGTGCAAATTTTTTCCAAGTGAAAAGATGGGATTAGGTCACATGATCACTAAGCTCTGTCCAGCTCTATTAAGTCATTCGGATGTTATTTACAGTCTGTCTGAAAACAATGAGAGAATACAGCTTACTCTAGCGCTGGGTTTTTTTGAACTATGATTTCAAAAGCAACAGTGACTACTGGGTTTCAGGCCTTCTTCACACTCCAATAACAGGGAAGTATTTGAGCCCTGGTCTAACATAAACCCACTACGGGGGGAGATAAAACACGATGTCCTTAAGAAGGCTGACACTTCCAGGGCACCTGGTGGCTCAGTCAGTTAAGCATCTGATTCTTGATTTCGGCTCAGGTCTTGATCTCATAGTTTGTGAGTTCAAGTCCTGCACTGGACTCCAGGCTGTCATTGTGAAGCCTGCTTGGGATTCTGTCTCTCTGCTTCTCCCCTGCTTGCTCTCTCTCTCAAAATAAATAAACTTACAAATTATGTAAAAAAAAAGGGGCGCCTGGGTGGCTCAGTCGGTTAAGTGGCCGACTTCGGCTCAGGTCGTGATCTCGTGGTCTGTGAGTTCGAGCCCTGTGCCGGGCTCTGTACTGACAGCTTGGAGTCTGGAGCCTGCTTCTGTTTCTGTGTCTCCCTCTCTCTCTGCCCCTCCCCTGTTCGCACTGTCTCTTTCTGCCTTTCAAAATGAATAAATGTTAAAAAAAATTATGTAAAAAAAAAAAAAAAAGGAAGAAAGAAAGAAAGAAAAATTATTAAAAGAAGGCTGATGCTTCCTGCCATGAAAAATTCCATCATATGCACCGATCTTTAAGTTTTTAATTTTGGAGGCTAACCATGGATAGGAGGCGTCATTTGTATTTTAGAAATGAAGAACTGGGTGCATTAGCATTGGGCTTAAGTAACTTCATATTAAGACCCAGCCTCATTTATCAGGGTCTTGACCTCACGCTCCCCCCCTACAGCTGGGTGGCTCTCTGACGTTCCCAATGATGCCAGAAGGAAGCACTGGCTTAAGGTGGGGATCGCCTCACTTACAAGATGTCCTCATTTTGATCCTTCCTTCAACTAAGTTGCTTACTTGGCTATTGACCCACTGCCCACTTATTGATTTACACTTTCTGCTATGGTTTACCCTCTGACTGGCCTCCATCATCTGACTCCAGGCTCCACACTGACCTCTGTCCCTTGGCATCTCCTGGGTCCAGCCCTTGCTTTCAGTCCCCGTCTTTCCTCGGCTCTTCTGACCTGGCTTCCTGGCTCTGTCTCCACACTCCCTTTACCACCCATGATCCATGGTGGACAAGGTTAAAGCCATTGCACATGGGAGCCTAGGCCGGCTAGAGGGAGAGAGCCTGCATTTTCTAATGGAGTTTATTATCTGGAAGGCTACATTCTGCCAGGCAGTGCTGAGATAGCTGTTTTTCAGTACACTGCCTTAGAGAAACTGTTTTTACCCCCTCCTAGTTCATTCTGCCACCCTGGCTTCCCTGGGGCTGTCAGGAGTATGAGCTTCAAGGAAAGGGTATACGGCTGTGGGAGGCCAGGCAACAGGCAGGCCAATGAGAAGGGCAGCTGCTCTTCTGGAGTGAAAGTTTAAGGCTGACAAAAAAATCTAAGAGGCAGAGGCACAAGTGCTGGAGGTCCCCAAAGCAGCGGTGCTGCCTAGACCGAACAACAGGTCTCCTGACTGAAATGTGCTCATAAACGTGTGCTCCTGGGCACGTGGCCTCTTGTTCTCATGCAGGGAAGTAGAATTAGTGCCACAGTATCACAGCTAGAAGGTCCTCATGGGTCACCTGGTTCAAACCCACAATTTACCAAAGAAGAAACTGAAACCCAGGTCACCATGACTAGATCAGCTACTTAGCTACTAGATTAGCTAGTCTTTCCCATAAACCCTGCCTTCCAGTGAATACAGAATGTTCACCCTGAGGCCAGCCGGCTTCTGTACCATTCTGTCAGCAGCAGGGGTGGGAAAACACTTGGAATGCTCTGAATTGCCCCTTAAGAATGCTATCCCCCAAGCAGCCAGATGTTGCAAGAAAACAGCAAGGTGGTGGGGGATCCCAAGGAACACAGCAATGCAGATCTGAGAGGGGCCCTCTCTATACCCTTCCTTGCCTTTTGATAAAGAGAACTTGGGTCCATTTTGGTCCACTAGTGGCAAGTACCACTGGCTCCCCATCTCTCTCCCATCTTCTGTAGTCTCCTGTAAGGTAGGTGAACCAAGATTGAATAGGAATCAGGTTTTAATGGTAAGATCAGGTCATACAATCTTGGAGAGTTTATAGAAAGCTCTGAAGCTAAGCAGGTATGAGAAATAAAAGATACAATAGTCTATCAATCAATGTCCTCCTACATTTTTAAAAGATATACCTCATATAGCTGGCCCGTAGCTTTTAAGTCTTAGAAATAATAATTATAGCAATTTATTATCTCTCTACCCTTATGAAGAACATGTAACTTAATATACTGGAAATAAGAATCTAAATGTCTCATATGAACCCATGAGGAATTGTTTAAGAATAGCTGAAGAAAGACTGATGTGAATAAGTGGCTGGAGAAAGGAAAAGTAAGGCCAAGGAATATCCGGAAATTTTCCAATCAGTAAAATCGATTAGTCTATGGAACAATGTCTCAAGGGAACCAGTGAAAGCCCAATCTTATGAGTCATTTAAAAATGGAGTGGATTTCGCTACTGGAATTATTCCAAGGGGAAAAGTCTTGCACTGCGCCGGAAATGGACAGCACAACCTAATGGGTTGCTGTCATGTTGACCATTTTCCACATTAGCACGCCTAGCCTGTTCTTTGGATTTAACAAGGGAACATAAGAAGGGGAGGTAACGAGTCAGGATCTGCTACAATTGACACTTAGGACCCTATACTGCTGAAGCCCCTTCTACCAGTGGGCAGAGTGGGGGTCACAAGGTTAGACTAATTTCACATTGAGAGAAAGGGAAAGGTAGTATTAGAGGAAAAGTGCTCATGAAATACTGATTATTAATGCCCTGTGGCCATTTGAGCATGCTCTAAAGATAGGGCGGTGCTGAGCTATACCTTTGCTCATGGCCTTTATAATCCCACCTTATTTGTTACCTTAAGTCTCTATTACTACTTAATTTGTTATTCCTGTTTTTTCTCTTCCCTTCGTGATTATCGTTCACATTTCCTCTCACTGCCTTATTTCTGTATTAGTGGATAATGGAGGTCCTTTCTCACACCCAACTCAAAAACCAAACGCCATTTTAAAACTTTTTGTTTTTATGGCAAGGCATATCTTGGTCTAGTTGTTACATTTATGGTCACAACTTCCCTGGGTTTTGATTCTTTCAACTGTAAAACAGTGAAAATAAAAGCATCTCTATTTACATCTCCGGTTGTCATAAAAAGAAGGAAGAGAATAGATGTGAAATCACCTTGAAACCTAAAGTCCTACAGAAATACAAGGTATCATCGCTGCTTGTTTCTTGCCCATTACAGTGTTGCCCATTTTAGGATAAAAATGTCATGTGAACAGCTATCTTTTTATTAGATTTTTATTTTTCATTATTATTACCTGCTATACACTCCCTAATATTTGGATATAAGAGCTGTGAAAACAACAAGTACCTCAAAACACACCTGCTGAAAAGGATATTAAATTATATTGCAGATTCGGGGAGGGGGGTCTCTTGGAATCACTAGTAATAAGTTGGTGCTTTGAGATGATCTGTTCAGTGGTTTCAACGTGCAATAATACAACTGAGGAAAGGAAAAAATAAGATTTACTGGATACTTCATATAAACCTAATCCTCACAACACTGGGGATAACATCACCCCAGTTCGCAGATGAGAAAAATCAATGCCCAAGGTCACAGGGTTAGTAAAAGACAAAGCTTGTATACACACCCAGATCTGCCCACTGTGAACTCCCTACTGTACTGTGTGGCATATGTGACGTTTTCACAAAGTGTTTTATTCTATAAATATATGCCATTGACGGCATGGGGCCAGGTGCAGACGGGCATGATGGAGTGGCAACTGCATACACCCTTTCAGTCGCCACTTCAGTAATGTTACAAATCACACTGCGCACACAGGCATGCTTGTTGGATGCCGGGGTAGAGACATACACTTTGTCACAGCCATTCTTTGCACTGACCGCCACCCCCACCTCGATATGGCACTAATATCAAGTTAGAAAAATCCACGAGTCAAGCTTGCAGGTCCCAGGTGCTTCAGTTAGTATTGGTAGTGAAGGTTGGGGCTTGTTAAGAGCATATCAGGAAGCTGTTTTTGACAAATGAAATGTACTAACATAACATTAGCGACGTTGCTTCTACCAAAGACCTTTAAAGAAAAGAATCGCTGGCAATGCTACTAGGAGCCACACAGGTGGTGCTTCAAGCAAGAAACAGCAAAAGCCTCAAGCCACTAGGCTTTTAAAGAAAACGGAGGCTTTTAATAAGTCTTGATTGTATTTTCTTCCACTAGTGTTGATGTTATTTTCTAGCTACCCAGATAATACTAACCCTCCCTTAAATATCAGATATTTATAGTGTTAGAAATATACAGTAAGTGGCATTATTATAACTACAGCAAATTAGACTGGAGAAAGGCATGCTGTGTAACTCAAACACTAGATTTAGTTGGGTCAGAAGGTCAACTCTAGGGAGTTTGTCAGCACAAAGAATCACGGTTTCCAACAATTTCTATCTGTCAGAATAACCTATATCCAACTATTATACCAGTTAAATGATGGGCAATTATGTGACCTGCCAGAAATGATCATTTGCTTCAGTGTTTATCATTAGCTCTGTAAAGCACATGAATTAGAGAAAACACATGTCCTGTGGACATCGTATTATTCTGGAATGAGGGCTCAAGAGAAGAGAATGACTGCAGGAACATAAAAGAGATGGAAAGTGTTGCCTAAATCCTATCTCTGGCCTCCCTTTCCCTGCTCAATCCAGCGGGCTCTACCAATTGGTAGAAGACTGAACAGGGCTTGAAAGATGGCTTTCTGTTTTTAGGGTTTTTTTGTCGATCCTTCATGTTTCGTGTTTCTCTGCATGAGTACTTGCTGCTTACAGACCCTTTAACTTGTATCTTTCCTCCTTGTTGTCTTTGAGTAGTGGCCCAGAAATATGGGGCAATGACCTTGTGGACACAATTACCATACAGTGGACGACAAAAGTTCAAAGCAACTGGAGAAAGTATTATTTTAGTAAGAATCTTTTTCTTTCCTGCAAATAAATGAGTTAAATATAAGGAGAATATGGACTCTTCCCACAACCACCTGGATGGAGGTTAATTAGCACCTAATAGACGTGTTAGAGCAAATCTTGATGATGAGGACTAGTTTGGTTTATAAAGCTTTTCCACACATATTAGCCCACTCAGTCCTTACCACTGCCCCACGATGCTGGGCTTGCTTCCTTCTGGTGCCCCAGTTAGCTTGGCCTGCACACCCACCTGTTTGGCCTGATTGACACAGCGCATGTACTGGTTGGCCAGATCAGAGCAGCTGAGGGTCTGCTGGGTGTTCTGGCGGTAACATTGAAGAATTTTGGCTTGCAGATCAGCACAGACAGGATGAAACTCATACCGCCTGAAAACAAAAACAGGAACCCGTGAGACAAATGCTCTTCAATCAGAATAAAGATCAAGGCTAAAGAGTGGATAAAACATTCAATAAGATGTAAATGTTGCAAATGTAGAAGCGAAGTTTGAGAAGTAATTTTCTTCAACCCTTAAAAAAAGATACCAAAATAGTTCCCATGATAAAAATACATGTAACGTAAATGACTTCTATGAAATGAGCTGCAGTAATTGGTACCACCACGAGCCTCTCTGGACGTTGTAACATTCCCACCCAAACCCACACCTAAACCAGGTGGATGGCACCGATACTCTTCAGCCCAGTCAGCCGAATCAGAAACCTGAGAGCCCTGACTTCTCTCTTCCATGCCCATATCTAGTCAGTCTCACAGTTCGAGACCCAGCAGTCTAGTCCTCTTTCTCTGTACTCACTGTCATCACATTAATTTGTAATCACTCATATCCTGGATTCAAGCTAGTCTGTCTCTTAGCTTTTGCCCCTCTACTACTGCCTTCCAGAAGGTTCTTTCTAATATATAAATCTGAGACCATATTTCTCCCTCCTGCTTTCTGAATAAAATGCAAGGTCAACAGGCAAGTCCTTCTGGGTCAGGTTTCTGCCTGCCGTTTAGCCTTCAATCCTCAGATTGCCACAGCCTGACCAAGCCACTTTCAGGGTTTGATCCAGACACGCCCCTTCACGTCTTTGCTCATGCTCCTCTTGATTTTGGACATGCTCTGTTCCCAAAGTCCCACCCATCCCTATATATCTGGAAAATACTTACTCATCTTTCAATAGTTGAGCTAAGTATTGAAGTGTAACCTTCTCTAGACAGCTTCACTAACTCTGTTCAGGGTGGAATCTACCACTCCCTTTTGGGTGACCCCACTGACCCCATACTGGCTGCTTCTACTGCTTCTTTCACCTTCCACTTAACACCGATGACACCGTAGCCTGGTGTAATTTACTAGCCTACATCTACTAGGAGGCAAATCCCAAGAAGTAAGGACTGTCTTATTTTCTTTGTGACCTCAGCTATTGATATGGATACCTCTTTTAGCAGTCATGCGATAAATTGCTTAGAATATAAATGGGTAGAGAAAAAAAACATTTTAAATTCTGGGCTAAAATTTTACTAATTATACTTACAAATCTTTGCTTTCAGTGAATATGCAGTACTAAACACAAATGCCTCCAAAAATCTTAAAATATATACTTGAAAAACGATAACAAAATAAACCGAATGAATTATACAAATGAAAATAAAATACTCTTGTTAAGATTATAGAGGAACTTGAATTATAAGGGCTAAATACACGCAGAAAAAATACATAATATTATCACTTTTAATCTAGGAATTTATATTTTTTCAAATTAGTTTTGTTTAGTACAAAAGGCTTCCAGTCTTTCGTATCAGTTCTTTTTTTGAAATTTAAATTTTTTATTTCTCTAGTAATCTTGAAATAGTATTATTTTAAATTAAATGGGTTCTAAAAAAAACCCCTACAGAATAGAGGGGGAATATTTTTCATCAATAAGGAAACCCCTGGGTGACGATTTGTCTCATTACTTTTATCCAAGACACTAAGCTAACACAGATTTTTGCTAGAACAGAAAACTGACATGCAAACCACGTTACTGGTCCCTGAGGGAATTTACTTCTTACTACCTTCTAAAGAAAGTAGACACACAGGAAAAAAATAATCCCACAAATTTTACATAACATTGCTTTTACTTTTTCATTCATTACCTTCCTACTCTGCCAAATACCTAAGAACAGAAAATAAATCCAATCCCTGGAGTTTCCATTCTCTTTAAGATTTCAAAGTTCACATGTCTATGAGAATTTTTTTTGGACGTGGATTTCCTTAATCCCCTACCATGAACATCAGCATCTAAAAAGATGTGCTTTGAAGAGAAGATACCATGAACTGACTGATTATAGCAAGACACATCTGGATAAATATTGAATAAAATATAATTAAGCACTAGGTCAGCTGAACCTAGCAAATACATGACTAATGCCTATAACAGTTCAAGGGAAAACAGGCTTATAGTCTGTCTTAGTGTTGCGGACCATCATTCTTCTAATATACCTTAGATTTAAAAGCAGGGGAAGCAGGATAGGGAAAGAAGCCTAGAACAATCCTAATCATATATTCAGCTCTTCCTTATTAACATACAGGAAAAGATTGTAAAGAATGAGCGTCCACATACTGCACATCATAAAGAAGATAGTGTGTGGTTTTTTTTCTTTTAAAAAACTATTGGCGATGGAATAATTCATTCAATACTATGAACTCCTTAGAAAGAGGTAATTTAAGTTGTATATAAACGTTTACTGAACTGAGCTATTAGTCAAGCAAGTTAATGTCTATGAGTTATTTATGATTTGAAATGTGTCAAAACATACTTTTATCACCACAAATCAATACTGTTCACTTCCAGGGCCTGTGATTTCCTGTCTGGGAGTCCAGTAGGCCTGTGTGGATGTGTGCGCATGCACATGCATGCGTGTATACAAATACACACACACACACACACACACACACACACACACACACACACACCCCTTCTGAAATCCTTTTTGTATACATTTCAACGTTTATTGATGATTAGATAGTAGAAAGGGGGAAAGAGGGGTGGAAATCAGCATAATTGTCTCCCACTTCCTGGAGGAGCCTCTGGTACATTTTCCCTGGATTAATCTGTGAGGGCAAAGCTCTGCCTCCATATTGATCTGCAGTGCTTGTTATGCTGCTCTAATGTACTGTTTTCACTTTGGGAAAATGTGAAATGAGATTACCGTCCACCATTAGAAGGCCATAAAACACAAGCCATGGCACCTTCCATTCAGGAAAAGGTTTAAAGGCATTTCCAATATGCATTATGGTCAACCCTCCATATAGCCATTGAGTCAGCGATTGATTTTTATTGACTGCTTTCCTTCCTGCTGATGGAAAAAGTCACTACTAGGCAAAAATAACAAAAGGGCAGAATTTCAAGATACCTAAGAAGGAAAATTAAATCTTGGCTGCAAGGGACATTTAAATAATTTAATTTCTTTGTAGGGAAATAAGATTTTAAAAAGGAAATGGTGAATGACAAATGTTAAGAGAAAGATGAAATATAAATATGGAGAACTCAAAACAGTAATAAAGAAAAGAGAGGACAGTAACCCAGAAACATTGAGTAAAAAGGAATTGGTGGAATAAAGTTGATACTTGAAAATATGTATTGATCAAAAACAAGTTTAAAAAAAAAGTTTCATGGTCACTTGAAAGGACTGGGGATTTTGATGGGTCCCACCTCCTATCCATCCTCCCTCTTCACTTTCCTTTTCCTTCCTGGACTCTTCATTCTCTGTTCCCTGCCACCTCCCTCACTTCTTCAAGTATCAGCAGCTGCCCTCACCCTTCCTACCCCACCCCACAGTGGCACTGAGGACCAAGAGGGTTGATGACCATATTCAGCGACAGAACTGGAGACCCAAAGACTTGAACAGAGAATAAAATCACTCCTGGTAGGCATTATGTAGCCAATGAAACCATTTTTGTTAATGTTTAATGCTAATATTCACTTAAAAGGCAGCTAAGAAAATATATCCAAGTATTTTCTCATTACACTAACAAGGCCATTGTAGAAACTTTGTGGGAGGGGGGGAATAAAACAGAGAAGAATACAGAAACACATCACGGCTGTTCCTAATTTTTCAGTGCTTAAAGTAACAGAGATGGATATGTTATATGTTGTTACTCTTCTGATTATTTCCTGGGCATAATTTCTTGTAAGCTGCATTAAGGGTCAAAGACAAATAAAAACATTTTGGTAAAAATGAAGCTGAGATAAGCGGTACTCAGCTCTCCTCTTCGTCTGTGACACGCTGACGCCTGGCCACCTGTTTTAGAGCTATCTGCAGACTTCACTGCTGCTGTGTCTACTTTCATGTCTGAGAAACTTCTTTGATGTGGGTCTGAGCTTTACATTTCGAGGAAACTACTTACCCATCTTTTTAGTTCTGCTAATATAAATGGCAAGGATAAGAAGGTAACTTCAGAGACGGAGGAAAATATGGAGATAGTTCTCCTCATACCACTCTACCAGAAGGCTAAAGGAGTCATGTCATGACAATCAGCAGCCACAAATTCCTAAAGCTCTCAGGAGCACAGAAATTGTTCATTATGAGTGCAGGTGCATGAAAAAGGATCCTTTCCCTGTATCTGGACCAGTAAGTACAGAGAGAGAGGGAACGGAGAGAGAGAAGGAAGGAAGGAAGGGAAGGAATGGATGGGTAGATGGATGGGTATGAAATGGATGGTGCTAAAAGAATTCTGATTTTTTTTTAACAGGTTGTGACTGCATCCTTCATGGGATCTGGTGGTCTAATAAAACAGTATCTACCACATTAAAAGCAGGCACACAATACAGCCATGGAATCAAATCTTTAGCTCTAATTCCTATGGCATAATGCAAAAATGGTAATTTTATTCTGTATTAAACATTTCATTAGATGTTAAGCCCAGGAGTCAGGATTTCTGGTTTTATGACACAAAACTAAAGCTATCAAGTACATTGCCAATAGTTTAAAACATGAAATAATCCACTTATCATTTATAATAAAGCTATCATAAAATGCAGCAGCAAAGAAGAAAGTATTAACTCAAATGTGTTATCAAATAGATCTTTTTCATTTTAATTTTACCTTAAATTACAATATCCTAGTAATAGTTTTTAGAATAAAATGTAAACAGCCTCTAACTATGCAAAATCTGAAAGACAACTCCAGGCTTTCCATTTTTTTTTTAATGTTTGTATTTATTTTTGAGACAGAGAGAGAGAGACACAGCATGAGCGGGGGAGGGGCAGAGAGAGAGGGAGACACAGAATCTGAAGCAGGCTCCAGGCTCCGAGCTGTCAGCACAGAGCCCGACGCGGGGCTTGAACTCACGGACCATGAGATCATGACCTGAGCCAAAGTCAGATGCTTAACCAACTGAGCCACCCAGGCGCCCCTAAGTTTTCCATTCTTACTAGCTGCTAACCATCTTTATTAATGAAACTTCTACCTGGGCTGTAATCAAATTTCCACAATTACACTTTAGAGGCCAAACATCTCCCAAAGCTGCCTGCTTTCTTTGTTTCAATTTGTCTCCATATACACTTTGCTATAAAATTTGAAAAATAAAATGAAATAAAAGCAGAGAACTTTTTTTACATTTAGTTTCTAAAATGATGAATGTTACTGGCTGTGATGTTGTCTATCCTCACAACACAAAAAATGCCAAGAGGCCTCCTCTGTTATCAGAGGAGGGACCACTGACCTTGACTACCCCAGGTCAACCTGGGTTCAACCAGGGGTTCAATGAACCAATCAAGCTGACAGTGCTCACTGCCCATAATGAGTGCCATACCATTCAACCAACAGATTTAACTGGGTGTTGTGAAAGAAAAGCCCAGCATGGCTAGAGCTACAAAAGAATTTACAGAATTCTATCCTATACACCCAAAGGCTTGAAAGAGCAACATCTATCTGAAAATATTTTAATACTTAATTCTTAATTTTAATCTATGGTTGATTGGGGGAAAGATGCCAGTATCACAACTCAGTAATCTGGATCCATAGGAGGAAGGTGACTTGTCTGCAAGGAGAGAGGGGAAAATATTGCCGGTCTTACCCCAGATTTCAGCATCCCAAGTAAAAGGCCTAATGCTAGGAAAAATACACAGATAGGACCTGTGGTCACCTATCCGAGGTAAGATAATACAATGTTCTACATACACAGGTTCACTGTTCTTTGACCAACAGGTCCCACAAACCCTAAGCAGATGAACACAAACACAGCAGAATATTAGGTGAGTGAAAAGCTTTCCAATTTTGCAATATATTTTGCTTCCTCATCCAGTAATACTGAGTACTTGGAAATGATGGGGACACAAGGGCAAACCTAGGAGGAGAGTAGGAACTTCCCATGTGACCACATGAAAGCTGGTGGGGGCTGGCTGCTCTCTCTTCTCATGGTGCTCAGTGGACAAAAACCACTCTGACAGTATGGGACTCCCAGATGTCTGGTTTTGTTTTCCTGAGCAGGTTGCTACTACTCTACTCTGCAGGGAGAACGACATGGCATCTTGCCAACTTCACCATTCGCTGAGTGAGATCCTACTACAGAGACTCACCCCACGAGGGTCTGGATTTAGAAAAATGGGGCCATCTTCTGCCGCATCTCCAAAGAATAAGGGCCTGAACCCTTTTGTTTTATAAATAGTTTCTTAAAATCTGGTGATCTAGAGAGACCAATGGCAACTTAATGTTAGTAAAAAAACTTTTCCAGAAAATTTCTCCAGGTAATAATGCCTTGGACAAGAAATAGTTATTTATTCAGTTCAAAAGATTTGTGAAGTCAGGTATCAGGTATGAGGCAGAGAAAAACAATCAGTTGGCTAATTTGAATTTTCTACCATAGCATGGTACCCTTGATACATCTGGGCTATGTGCAGCAAGGCTTACATCTCTAAAAAGATAAAACACTTCTTACTTACATAAAAGATACCTGAAACATGAGACAATAATTATAGGGACAAAGAACATAAATGATGCCAACATTAACTCAACCTGGAAGGACCCCAAATCAACTTCCGGTCACACTTTCTTTACAACAATCATGTACTCAGGAGATGTTGTTTTCTCAAACTCACACAGTTCTTCTCATTAGGTGAAATTCTACAGCTAAATACTGCACTTTAGTCTGAGTGACCCTTAATTTAAAGACCTATAAGCCATCCCTTCCCTCTCTCCCCTTCTTTCTTAACGATGCTTGGAATATTGCTATTGCTTAATAAATGCCCACTAATAATGCGGTAATAAAAGCAGGGACTCTAGTGGGTTAACCATGCAGCTCTGTGCTTTAATATGCCCGAGACAGCAGCAGTTTATACAAGTATCCTGAGTAGAAACATCACCTGCTGCATGCACACAGCACTAACAAAACAGAATCACAGCTCATAGAAGTGGCCCTTGGTTATAAGAACTGTAATATCTGCAGAAGCATTCTTAGTCCCTTCAAAAGACCTACAAGCCATAGAATGCAGAGCTGTCCAGGGCCCAACATTAAATTTCAATACATCAATGTGAGTGAGACCAAGGCCACCTTAATACACCAAATTACTTTTATTTGAAATATTTTCATAAGGCGTCAAGGTGAAGAAAAGTATTAGTATTAATAAGGAATACTACTATGAGTCTAAAGAAAAGCATGGCATTTACTCTCACCTGACTTGATAAAACAGCTGTTTAATTAGACAACTAACAAAATGTTAATCTTGAGCATACACAATACATCACTCTTGCATTTCTTTTACTTTAAATATGTGTGTGTATATATATATATAATATATCGAACTTACGCCAACACAAGTTAGCTTATTTTGCCCCACCCGACCCAGACTTTGTGAATGGTTTGTATTTCTCCTATCCTGTTATTTTGAAATGTTCACTAAAATTGGTCTAAGAATGGAAGATATGAAGGTTGGCTGGTTCATTCATTCATTCTTTCATCCATTCTTTTACTCTAACAACAAATATTATTAAGCATTCATCACATGCCATTCACTATGACAGGCACTGAATAAGATATGATCTTTGCCTTCAGATGGCTCGAATGGGTGGGGGGGGAGAGACAAAAGTGTGTATAAGGTCTTATAATGAGATCAAGAGATAATACATTTGTAAACTTAGTGCTAAGCAAATCCAGAGATTTAGTTTTGGTTATGACAGAGATGGAACATACAGTATTGGAGACATGAGGACATCTATCACTAGTGAACAGGAAACAAGAATAGACTTTATGATTTCCTCAAAGTAACTTTCAAGCCTGCTGGAAGATCTGCACAGTGTATGCAGACTATAGAGACAGAAATGGAGAGGAGAGACCTCCTCTGAACTTGGGGATATGAATACACCCATAACCTGGTGACTCCAAGCCTTTTGAACTCCTCTGCTTTCCACAGAGGAAAGCTTGGTACTTGCATTCATGACATCTGCTAACACAGGCTTGGTTTGGAGAGGTGGAAATAGTTGTGTATAGTTAGAGCTTATAAACTTTTTGAGTCAAGTAGGAATCCACACGGAAATAATCAGAGGCCAGGACAGAGTTTTAGACCTACCAACAATAAACAAATGTTGAGAAAAGCTCCCAGTTGCTGTCTTAGTAGGAGGGCTCTGGTGGTAACTCTCAACTGATGCTAAAATTACTCTTCAGCCTTCAATGTTTTCGCTACTTGAGAATGCTTTTTGTAATCACTCTGTTGCTTTATTACTTGATAGGGCCAAGGAGGAGCAAACTGAACAACTGGGTCCTGGATCAATGCCCAAATTTGGAGTTAGGAGTGAGAGAGGAGGGGCGGGG
The DNA here is from genome assembly GCF_027475565.1 of Acinonyx jubatus. NCBI lineage: Eukaryota > Metazoa > Chordata > Mammalia > Carnivora > Felidae > Acinonyx > Acinonyx jubatus. The sequence goes on along the minus strand of NC_069383.1, from coordinate 20,433,351 downwards.
ATAATATGGGGAAAGTAAAAAGATACCAGGAAGCAAAAGAACACACTAGAATTACAGGGAAATCATGGAGGAGAAAGGGAAGACATTATGGGCCTGATGAATTTCAGTGGAGAAAAAAACAGAGGGTCTGACTGAGCATCCCAACCAGCCCATGGGAAAGGGGAGGCTGCACATTCTAGGCCACGGGGGGCTGAAGCCAACTGTGGCAGTTGTTTTCCAAGACAACTTTCATTGCAAATTGTGGAAGGAATATTACACTTCCCTTCATCACCCATCCTTCCTGTAGAGAGTCCTCAGGTTCAGAAGAGGAAGGACTGGATGTAGCCAGTGTGGCCATCCCCAGTACAGCCAAGGAGCAGGGCACCAGTCCTGGCAAGACAGAGTACTTGCAATGAACCTAGGCCTTTCCAAGCAAATGTAATGAAACACTGCATACAACCTCCCAGAGATAATCCTTCCATATTTGGAGAAATATAGATTTCAGAGGCCTTATAATATCATTTTCATCAATGAAATCTATTATAATAGCACAGAATCACAGAATCTTCCAATTGAGTAGTATGGTACCAGGAGCCTATACAGAAATATGGTTGAGCACACATATTCATGTTAAGCTCCTATTTTTAGGCACTTACAAGTTTTCAAAAAGAATTACCCATTGGGATGGATTTCTTAGGCTCCTCAGCTGAGGGGATGCTTAGGCAGTGAGAAGTTTGGTGAAATCCCATTTGAGTCACCTAAGCATAAAAATACATTCCACTATCCCCACATCTTCCCAGCTGTGATCACAGGTGAACGTTTAACACTAAGATAAGTCAGGAACAGCTTCGTTCTAAAAATTTCACAACTGTCACACAGCTCAGTAAGGACTGTGGCACATCCTAAGACAAGTAGGTTAAGACCAAGAGGTCTGTAGTGACACGGTGCACCACATTACTTGAGGTGATGCTCCTTCTTCCACTGCGTTTTGAAAGCAAGATCCAACTGGCAGATACACCCAGGAAGGAATGTGTCTGGCTCTCTTAACTGAAAGAATTGCAGATGTGTTTATTTTAGTGACAAGTGAAGAAAAAGGTCATCCCTACTGACTTGTCCTCTAAGTGTCAGGGTGCTAGAAATGAGGAGTGGAGGGAATAGCAGGGATGAAGGAGGCAGAGATTAGCCTGTTGTTGGGTCTCCACCCCTTTGAGGACTTGAAGGGCTGGATGCTTAAGCACTGCCACCAGAAGCAGGAAATCCCTAAACGGGTGCAACAGGCCATGCCAGCAAATCTCCAGGGACACCAGGCAGCCAGGCAGAAAAAAGCCACATGGGCATCATACTGGTGGCCACCATGTATACATTGTGAAGAGAGTCCTAAAGGCTGTGCAGAAACAAAAGGAGAGAGAAAAACACACACACGTGAAAGACACACACTTGCAGAAGTCATAGGCAGCACAAGGCAATAAAGGTGCCAAGGAAACAGTACAGCGGTAGGTGCCACACTGTTCTCAGGAGGCAGTGATTGCTCCCAGTTGAGGGAGGCAGGAGGAGAGTCTGGGTGCCTTTTCCAGAGAAAAGGAGAGGGGGTAAAAGACCCCTGAGTGAAGGCTGGGACTGAAAGAAGACAGAGGCCAGTTGAGAGGGTGCGTGTGGGTCCCGGCTCAGGTTCAGCGGAACCAGGCATGTTCAGGGGACTTAGGCTGGAGGCAATGCTGCAAAGGAAGGGGCAGGGGCTGGGACAGACTTCCTATAAAAGACAGCGTGCTTACAGTCTACTCCGCAGGCGACGGCAAGCCACCAGCCTGTCCAGATGAGAGAGTGAAGTTATAAAGGTGCCACTGTGGAGAGGCTGAACTGATCTGAATAAACCACATGGGTGGCAGAGGGAGCAGTCTAGGCTGGGATGCCAGCAGAGCAGTCCCCAGGTATAAAAGAGGCAAGAACAGCAGCCCTGGAAAGCAGGAATGGAAGGATGAGATAACGTACCAGACACGGATTTAAGAGGAGGAAAGACGGAGTGGCACACACAGGGTTTAGGCCTGAGTCTTTAAAGAATGAAATTGCTCAAGGGCATCAGGAACCACAGCTGGAAAGGAGCCACCATGATCCACAGCGTGGAGCTGGAGCTCAGCACGGGGCAGGGCTGCATGCGCAGATGGGAAATCCCTGAGCAACCCACAGGGGGCGCTGCGGGGCAGTGGCCTGGGGAAGTGACAGGGAAGGGGGTGGGCCGGCCACAAAGCTGAGAGTAGAGGGAAGAGCCAGTGGAGCGCAGTGTCCCAGGCCAGGGAGGACAGAGTTTCATGAGAGAGAAGGCAGTCAACAAGAATAAGACCGATTAAAGGTCATGGCATTTGATCCCTAGCAATTTGGAGAAACAATTTCAGTAACAGGCTAACAGGCAGTTAGAGAAATGGAGGCAGTGGGGTTAGGTCAGTTCAATATCCCTTACTGGGTGCATGTTACATACACAGCAGAAACTATGTGTGTGTGTGGCGGGGGGAGAGACATCCATCCCACAGGAGCTACTTCAATAGGGTACAATTGGCAACAGGAAAAAGGGAAAAATATGAAAGGGGAGGATTCCACCTGGCTGGAGATCTGGAGAAGGTCTTAGATGAGATGAAAGGATTTCAGTAGGGCCTTAAACAGTAGGGAAGCCTTAGGCAGGTAAAAGGAGGAATGGAAAGGAACTCCAGACAGAAAAGTGAAAGAAAGAAAGGCAGTGATGTCACTAATCAACTGTTTCTTCCAAAGAGTCATACGGAAATTTACCAACAGATCAGAAAGCCCAGCACTTTCAACAGGAACATGTTCTGTAAGCAGATGAAGGAATTCCCACCAAGTACAGTAATGAGTGAACATGTGCTCAGAAGTTAGTAAATAGGGAAGGCTGTGTGAAGAAAGAGGTTTTCAACAGTCCTTTAGAGAAAAGCAAGAAGGGAAGAATGGAGGGCATGGTCCCTGCAGACATGGTATGATCAAGGAGAAACACAGATTTCCTGGTTAAAGCATGAAGTCCACTGTAAAGAATACAAAACATGAGGTTGGTGAGATGCAGGAGGAGAAGGCAATCATCTGTTTGCTGAGAAACCTCAAAAGCTAACAGAATCATGTGGCAGGAACGGGAAATCTTGTACAAAAGAGAGCAGGACATGAGAGGGCTTCTCCTCCTCAAAGTGTCACTAAGTGCTGGTGGCAGAAGGGCGGAGATGGGACTGCAAGCCTGGAGAGCACCGAGTTGCCAGGCATGCAGTGTTATCTTAGAAGCTCCAGGGATTCCATCCAAAGAGACGCTGACAAGAACAAGGGACAGGCCAGAGACCCTCTTGTACCCCCACTCCACACTGTACTTCCCACCACAGCTCATTCTTTTATGCATAAAGTAAATGCATTAAAGTCAGGGATATATTAGTGCATTTACTGGTCTTGTCTTCACGCTCACGCTGTGTCTAGTATGTTCATTATGAGTCCCTTCTTGCTCTCCAGAATAGACATACACTGAAATTAATGGATGATTAATGGAAGATGAAGAAAGCTTGGCATAAAATATATTTGAAAAACAGGAGTTTATGGATGTTGGTCAACTATAATTCTCCATTAACTCATGATGTACTCAGGTTCAATTTAAAATCATGTAACGTGTATATGCTGATATATGCATAAGGTGTATGAAAAAATATACATACAATTGGCAACAGGAGTTGCTTCAAAGGAGAGGACTGGGATAGGAGGTTATGGACTTAAGGAAGAGGGCTACTTTTGCATCTGACATTTAAATCTTCTACTACAGGCATATGTTGTTGCTTATCAATAAATAATTGATTTAAAAGATTACAATGCCATATTATCTAAAGATACTTTGAATGCCCTGGAAATTGCTAAAAGGAAGGTTGCTTTCCTTCCAGATGCCTAAGCACCCAAACCTGTTGCTGTGAGATCTGTAGCACTTAACATAGAAGTGACTGGAAACTTAAAGACAACACCAAGACACCGGATGTGAAACCGCACATGCCAACCCTACACAAAGACAAAAATGTAAACTGGAAAATAATTCAAAAATGCCTTCACACATGTCAGCCTGCGGCACAGCCCTTCTGGTTTAATATCTCAGCAAGTTTGTGAGAAAAAAGGACAGAGAAACTGCCCAATTATTTTAAGTCACAGGGCAAAGTGCTGGCAGTAAAATGTAACATGAGTGTTTGGAAAGCCTGGAAGCTGTCTCCATCCATGAAATCCTTGTCAGGGAGGCTGCTCCCTTCTTTATCTTTTTCACTGCTCTTTCCCCATCTCCTTCTTCTCTTAATTGTGCATAATCCCCAAAGCTCAGGTCTTTGCCCTGTTGTTCTTCTAATTCCAGGGCAAGTTACCCTTCCCCCTCTGGGAGTACTACTGCTGTGTGTGTGACAGAAAGGGTTTTCTAGTTGCTCTCCTTCAGTTAGTAGCTGTGTGAGCTTTGGTTTCTTTGGGCATCAGTTCTTTATAAAATACACAGACAGTAATCTTCCCCACCTGAAGCCAGGGACTAGATCTGGTGGTCCTCTTACAGTCCTTCCAACTTGAAAACCTTTAGACTAAGCATTAAATGGGTATGTCCAATTTATTCAATTTCCAGTTTCTCATCCAAACGAGATTTTCCTTCCATTTTTTTCCCCAATAGCAATACCATTAACTTTTTAGTAGGCATTAAATTGTTGCTCTTTTGTGCTCTTAATATTTTATAGTCAAGAAGTCACTGAGGTTGTTAGTTCTTCCTTTGAAAAGTCTTTCACTTTCAACCATTGCTCAGTTCGCCCTAATAGCACCCTAGGCTAACAGTTCATGCACAGACTATGATCACTATACTCTGAATAGTCTCTCTGCCCTCAGCTGCCTCCTCTTCAAGCTCAACATCATGAATTCCACCACATGCATACTTGCATACACAAACCTTTCAGAAGAGACAATCAGGACTCTTCCTTCTTCTCCATCTCCCGTAACTAATTTTACTTCGAAAATAGTTCTCATGTTCCTTGCCTCTTCAATAAGCTACTACTTGTGGTACTGGGAGAAAGAGAACCCACTGAAACCTCTACTAAACCACTATTTACCTATTCTGGCCTCAACGTGAAGGACAGATGGTGACATCTACAAGGTTGTTTCCAAACACAATCGAATAGGAACCAGTACAACAGCTAAAGAGCACAAACATACATGTTCCTAATGTGCACTTTCCAAGCCATGTTATAAAATTATATAATCATTCTGACTTGATTCAATTTCTCACTTGTGGGTAAGGGCACTATCTACCACAGTGATAAGCTTCCATAGGAACTAAATCCATTTCAAAGGGTTGGAACACAGAGGCTCAAAAACAAGTGCTCAAGATTTTATACACAGTGCCTTACATCTCTGAAACTCAGTACTATAAATATTAACCTCTTAATTCCGTGAAAGTCCCAGAAATGAGAAAAAATGGGTATTTGGGAAACGAATTATTTAATGTAACTGGTAGGGAAAAGAAAGAACTTGCAAGTCAAGTTGCTGATAATCCATTTCATCTCTAGCATTAAGCACAACTAATCGCACATGGTAACATGACTTACCAAGTTTTAGAAGAAAAATACATTATAAATTCAAGTAACTAATATTTCCCTACTTAATAGTTCATAAATGAGGGACACACCTCCAAAGCATTTTATATCTAATGAAAGTGAAAAGTTTATATGGTACATATAATTACACTGAACTACATGCACACCTATGAAACACCAACACAATTACTCTTTAATTTAAAAATTCTAACATGTTTCTTTTTTTGGTTCTGATTAACTAAAATATTCAGTTCTGAGGCCATAAGAAGGCATTAAATTCTAACACATCATATAACCTCAACTCCTTGTGTTACATAAATGGATTTAAGCATTTTTCAGAGGGCAGGCAAGATTTAGCAAATTGGCTTAACATTCTAGGCTGCTGCTGAGACCTAAATTAACAAGACCAACCATGAAGTACAGAAAAACAACAGCTTGCTATACAAATTCTCCAAATGATTCTGATGAGCCTCATACATGAGCATTTCAGAGGTGGAATCTCAATGATTCCTATATAAAGGGATAATGATGTATTACTGCAGGACTAAACAATGCATTTCTCAATTCATGTCCTGGATTGGATTCACCATGCTGAGCTCCATTAGTTTTACATCTCCCTAAGGGTTCCAATTCAGCAGTATTAATCTAAGCCATTACACACAGCCTCAATCTATGAACGTCTGCCTTACGAATGTCCCTTAATACAGCTCTCCAGTTGAGTGTTTTGGAGAAAAATCACACAAACCAGGGAAACTCGAGTCATTATAAATTCATAAGCAGACACTAAATTCTGCCTGCCATGTTTTCACACTTCTGAGGTAAATTCACTTTTGTCCCCTTTACAATGATCATTTCATCCCATCTCCAACCTCTCCCCCAAATCTCACCCCTTTCCTTCCTCTTTCACGCTTGGCCATTTTTCTATGTTTTGCTGTGAAAAACTGAAACCAAGGGAGAACTCCTTTATCTTCCCAGGGTAAAAGTTGGATCTGTACCTTTTCAGGTGTTACTTTGGAGGAAGAGATCCTTCTTCTAGAAAAACAAAGGCAATTCCTACACATGGATCCAGTTCTTACCTTTCCCCTACCCTCTTTTCTAGTGGGATTTCTTCCATCTCCTATCTTCAATCTCTTTCTTGACTATTATCATTGTCACTAGAAATCCAACAGTCTCTACAACAGTGCTATCCAACAGAACTTTTTGTGATGATGGAAATGTCTTATACCTATACGGTCCAACACAGTGGTCACAGCTACATGGTGCTCATGTGTACCTGAAATGTGACTAATGCACAGGTAATGCATTAAATTTTACTTAATTTTAATAAACTTAAATCTAAACAGTTACATGTGGCTAATGACTATCCTATTGTTGAAAGCATAGTTCTGGGAAATACTATGCTTACAACAACCACCTCCACTGCCCTACCTTCCGTTCATTCTCTCTGATTCACACCAAAATGGCCAAACCCAAGAATTCTTTGTACACATCATATAAGAACACTCGCTCAGACTTGTTCATATAAATTACTCCCTTTTCTTGAAAGGAGTTTCTTGGCTTCTAGAAACACTGTGCTTTCCTGCTTTTCCTCCTAGCTCACTGGCCATTTTCTTCTAACTAATCTCTAAAATATACGAGTTCCTCAGGATCATATTTTGGATGTTTCTCTCTGCTCTTCTCTCTTTATACTCTCTCCACCATTATCTCAACCATTCTCATGGCTTTAATGCCACTTGTGTGCTGACAGCAATCAAATTTGTATCTCTAGCCCTCCCTACTTACAGGCAACTGCCTACTTCTATCTACACTGAAGGTTTTGCAAGCGTTGCATGATTAAAGTTGAACTTTTAATTCCCTGCTCTACACCCAGTTTGTTCTTTCTTCCCCATCTCAGCAAATGGACCGTCCAAATTCAGGGAGGAGTCTCCCGATATACAATCTGTCCCCAGGTCTTGTCAATTCAACTTCTAAAATAGGATCTAGAATCGACCTACTTTTCTGTCCATTTTCACTGTCATTATTCTAGTTCAAGAATAATGAATCTCAAAAATCTCTTAAGTAGTCACTTGGTTTCCATTCTGCGCCCCCCTCCCCCCAATCTCTACTGCCGTTCATTATCAACAACACAACCGGAGTGCCCCTTTTAAACTCTTGACTTCCAGGTTACAACTCAAATCCTTCAAATACATCTTCCAGCTCTTGGGATAAACTTTAAAATGCTACTTATGACCTTGTAGGTGCCTCCATCTCCAGCCTCAACTCTGTCCACTATGCTTTCCTACATGCTTTCAGGACCCCAGTGAGCCAAGCTCCTTGCTCAGGGTCTTAATACAGGCTGGTCTTGCTGCCTAAATGCCCTTCCTTTGTGTTCCCCCTAAAGCCTGCTACTTTAGCTTTCAGGTCTGAGCCTGATCTCTCACAGTCCATCCCCACACAATGTGCTCTCTCAGTGCTTGGCAGTCATCCAGTTATCTGAGTGACCAGTCATTCCTCCCATTAGACTACAAGCTGCAAGAGAGCAGGGATCACATCGGTTTAGTCTACCACCGTGGTCCCCGTGCCTAGCACAGCACTGCCAACCACCATGTAGCCACTGGGCACCCTCCCTGCTCCTCACTGCCACCGTGTTAGCCCATGTGTGTGGGGGGGGATAAGGTGGACATGTGAGGAAGAGTGGCCAAACTGTGCCGGGGAGACCAATGTTCCCAACATCCAAACTGGAATTAAGAATGAGCTTTCCAATAAAGCAGTATACCCAAAGTTAGGTTCCATATTACAGTTACTGCTTAGATTTTAGCTGTTTGTGGTGATGGTTAATACAGGATCTGGTATCTAAGACACATTACGTCCATATCCGGGCACCACCTTCTACTTGCTATGAAGCTTGGGTAAAGTGCTTAATCTCTCTAAGATGTGACTTTTTCATTGTTTCCCCTATTTAAGATTACTGGAGAGATGAGTAAGATAATGTTTAAGCACTCAGTGCAAAGCCTGGCACATAGTACACTTTTAGTAAATATGAAGTATCGTTATGATACTTCATAATAATATGAATGTCAAATTATCATTTGACTTCGAAATGATTAAGTATAATCATTTAAACATCAGTAAGTTATTCTGGGAACCTCTTAGTTGCCACCTTATTTCCAAAGGAAAACAAGTTTCCACTTTCAAAAGACTAACTTAAAAACAAGTTTTAGAATATAATCCATGGGAGAGCTGCTAACTGTTCACACAACTTGAAGGTGAGCACAAAGTGTTCAGGTGGTGGTAAAATAAGGTTCCTGCACGTCTTTTGATAAAGGGATTAAAAAGCTGCACTTGTGTTAAAATCAAACCTCCGGCATGGGGTATATAATTAACATAAACCTATATATCTTTTCTTTTCTCAACTAAGTTCTCACAGGGAGCAACAGCCCTCCCTTTGAATAAATGGAATTGTATTTGAAGTAATTACACTTGGCACAGATTTGCCCACTGCTGGTGGTGGGGCTGCTACTTGTGACTAGGCAGTGAGGGGGAACTCAACAGAATCGATGGCACACCGTTTTAATTTGCTTTAATAGTAGCAAAAGCGTGTCTAAAACAAGTGGGGCATTTCAAGAATAATCAACGCCACACAGCTACAGTTCTATTACCATGAAACCAGTATTCAAAGAGGCCAGAAACTGGTTTTCAGCCTCTTTCAGTGAGTTTCCGTATCTTTAGTGTCATTTTGTAAAGTCAAGCTGGCAGTCCTCAGCGGGAAGCTGAGAAGTGCCAGTGTTAATTAAAAATGTTGGATAACTTTTCAGTTTATTCATGCTGTGAGATCTGTTCCTCCACCCCACCCTCAAAAACTTTAACTACCAAAGGGCACTCGGGAACAGGGAGAAATAGGAGGGTACTAACGATGATTTCATTTTCAAACGCTTTGAAATTGACAGGCAGTGACAGCACAGTCCAATAAGCAGGGATGGGGGAAAGGATGGACAGATAAGTTCTCTTTTCTATAATACTGGATGGAAAGAAAGCCCAGATCAGAAATCAGAAATGGTCTTCCCCGTGCCGGAATGTGTAGCCCTTGTGAAGGATAAATGAGACACCTGGATCCCTAGACGTTAAAAAAAGACAAAAAACAAAAAACACAACAGACAACTGTGGATTGATTAATGCTCAGAAATTAATTGTACACGACTAACTTATGATGTTAAAGGCTTATAAAACTGATGTGCTATATATATCATTTCATATCATGGTAAGAATATAATGGCTATGGTGATACAGCATGCCATGAAATAGAAATTTTGGACATATCTGCCTAATTGGTCAATGTAAACTGTCAAAAGCCGTCTGACTGTGGCCAGCAACTCCAGCTGGAGTTAGGACTGAAGAGTCCTGAAAGAGGAAAATCTTAAGTACTGCTCTGGATTATAACTTCAGTTTCAGGTCTGAATGGCTGGTTTGGCTATCCAAACTGGATAAAACAATTAGGTAAGTTATTCACAGTCACAGTGAAATAAAGCACTGAGGTCTTTTATTGACACGATGATAAATCAAGTATAATATTAATTTCTACCAAATACCATAGATTTTTACCAGTTTGAGATCTCCAGTACTGGCAATAAGTGTCAATATTTAGACTGAGGGGTAGAATCATTTAACAGATAAAGCTTCACTACTTCCAATATTTAGGAAAGAGGTCACTTGATTGAAGTCTTATTTCCCTACTTGAAAATTAAGGGTTTTGCCCATGAGACACTATTTTCAGAAATGCACTGAAGGCTAATATCTTCGCATGCATTACAAATGCTAATCAAAGTGGAGTGTTAACATATTATCTTATTCATTATGAAGAAAACGGCTGATACGACTCCACGTGACGGACATTTTACCAACAGTTGTTTCTACCCTGCTTATTTCTTAGGTCCCTGCAAATGCTTGTCACAGCTCCGCTGGTGCTCAGGTAGCTGAAGTGGGGCAAAAGAAATGGGCTCTCCTACTAGAAGCCACATCAGGACAAGAGACAGCAAAAGAGAGTCCTGTCGTGTGGTATTTCATTTCACTAAACCTGCTGGTAGGAGAAAAGGTGAAAAAAGAACAAAGGGGGAAACAATTTTTTTTTTTGAGAAAAGATATTAAAACTGCAGTCTTTTTTCCTTCCTCCCCCTTTCCCTCCCCTCATTTTTCCTATTTCTAGTTTAGGCGCTGTCAATCAGGCAGCAAACAGATTTACATATATGCTTCTAAAGGTGGGGGGGGGAGGAAAAACTCTCTCAATGCTTATGCCAAAGACAGACATCACTAATCAATCACAGCACTCCAGGCTGAGCCTTGTTGCAGCCTCAGAGTCCTTCTCAACAAAATGCTGTAGGGAGTTCACTACAATCAGCTGGGGCTGGTGCCTGAAACCAACTTTAGTTGTGTTCCCTGACATGGAAGTTTGCCCCAGTGCTCTAGCTCTAGCACTGGGCTTGACTCTCTTGGTGTTGCACTCTCCTAGGACGTGAAGTTAAGGCTGAATAGTTCGTGATGTTGAAATTCACAAGAGCCCCAGCTTTCTTCCAGTGAACACTTTGCCATACAGAATCCAAGGCATCTGAAAGTAAGCAAGAGACCAGATAATACCCCTTTCTGACTCATTCCACATCCTTCTAAAAGGTGAGCAAAGCCAGGAAAAATCACCTGGGCTTGGCAGGCCCCTATTAATGTTTAAGCTGGATCTTAACTGTGCTTATTTTTAAGGTTGATATGAGGTTCAGAATCCGCATTTACACTTTTTAAAAGGGTGCATTTAAAAGAAAGTTTCACAACAGTCACTAGATCACCCTGCACGATCATTTTAGGAATACCTTCCCCATACATTAACACACTCGTTCATTTGGCTTCTAATATAATTGGTCTCTCTCTCTCCAGAAAGCCCTCAATGACACCACCTCACATCCAACCTTCATAATTTGGCTCCCTCTACCTCAGAGAGCAGGACTTCCTGGGCACAGTCTTCCTGCCTGCCGTTGTGGGCCAAATGTGATTCTCCCCAGCTGCTGCTGTGCTTCCTGCTTTACGACAGGGGCCTGCCCGATCGCTCCAGGCCATCCAGGAACAGAAGCCTTCCAGGCAACAAGAAGCTATTAGATGCAGCCTGCTTGGGCCAGGGCCACATTCCGCTCCCAAGAGTAACTCATGTTTGCTTCTGCCTGTATTCTTTCGTTCCATAGATTAAGAGAGGATCATCTCCCACACTTGCACGAAGGATCTCTCTGGATAAGGAAGTCAACAGAAGATCAGAGAATGGCAAAACCTTGCCAAAAGTTCACTTGGTAAATGGCACATAAAGACCTCGAAAATAATCTGGAATACCCAAATGGAGGTAGGTTCCAATGACTAGAAATGTGGCTGCCTGAAAAATGGACAGAAGCCAGAAAAGACACAGTGCGTCTCTGTCTATACGTGGGAACTGAAGGAAAGGTGGCCACTTCTCCTGTGCGTGTGTTTGTCCCTAGTCCCCCACAGCTGCTGGCTCTAAAGAAAATGCAAGTTGCAGGAGGCAGTCATATAAAGGGCAGCACTTATCTGCTTTATAGAGAATTGAAAAGATTTACGTATTTTTTCTGGGGTCCCAAGCTTTTTTTTTTTTTTTTAATTTGGCATTACCCATAATGTATTTGTCCATGGGATAAACAGAGACGCCTTCCCCCACAATTATATTTGCTTAAAGGAAAACACAGCTGCCTTTCTTGCATATTAAGACGCAACTGGAACTGGAAAGACCAAAGATTTCAAAGGGAAGGAAAGTTTACAGCATAAAAGATACTCCGCCATACCAAAGTGCATTGAATCTAAAAAACCAAGGCAAAGTAATGACTATGCTCCTTGGGGACAAAAGTCCTTTTGAGCAAGAAGCTATAGGTGCCATTTTCTAGAAGAGCCACCTGCTACTACTTGGAGCTATTGCAAATATTCAGGAGCTGGAATTTGAGTCCTTCCATCTATTTGTGTAGGAGAGTATGCACGCACGTGCACCCTGAGGCAAAACCAATAGGTAATTACTGGATGCTGTCACTGTGGGATAACTGAACCATCAAGTCGACTACTTAATGATCCCCTCAGACGACCAGCATCACACTGCTTGCTACTACTGTTAACAGGAAACCTTTGGAGAAACATGCTAATCCAAGTGAAAGCAGGGAAGATACTGTACTGCTAAGAGGGCCCACCCCCATCAAAAGTACAGAATGTAGCAAGAAGATAATGACCCTAATTAGTTATTATTTGCTATACTGACAACTGCATCTAATAACACTGCCACCATGGTGCTGTTTTGTGTGACATCTTCTTCATGTGGCAACCTTTTCATAAATCAAAGCAAAAACCAAACCAGTTTCTTTTATTCCCCCAGTTTCATTGAGAAATAACTGACATATCACTGAAGAAGGTTAAGGCATACAGCATGATGGTTTGATTTACATATGTTGTGCAATAATTAGTTCAATAGCTTCAGCCAACATGCATCTTCTTGTATTGATACAATAAAAGGAAAGAAGAAAAGAAGGGGGAAAAACGTTTTCTCCTTGTGATGAGGACTCTTAGGATCCACCCTCTTAACAGCTATTACAAAGCAGTGTTAGCTGTAGTCATCACATTCTATTTATCTTTTAACCGCAAGTTTGTAGCTTTGACCACCTTCCTCTAGTTTCCCCTTCCCCTACCCCTGGTAACTACAAGTCTGATCTCTTTTTCTATAAATTTGGGGTTTTTTAAAGAGTTCACATATACAGAAGATCTTTCAGCATTTGTCTTTCTCTGACTTCTCTCACTTACTGGCATTATGCCTTCAGGGCCTATCCACGTTGCCACAAATGGTAGGACTTCTTTTTATGGCTGAATACTATACATATCACATTACAACTTCTGTATCCATTCATCCATTGATGAACACTTAGACTGTTTCCATGTCTTGGCTATCATAAAGAATGCTGCTATGAACATGGGGATGTATATATCTTTCTGAGATAGTGTTTTTATTTCCTTTGTATGTATTCCCAGAAGTGGAGTTGCTGGATCATACGGTTATTCTATATTTAATTTTTTAAGGAACCTCCATACTGCTTTCCACAGTGGCTGCACCATTTGCCATCCCACCAAGGGTACACAAGGTCTCTTTCCTCCACATCCTCACCTGCATCTGTAACCTCTTGTCTTTTTTGGTGATGGCCATTTAAACAGGCATGAGATGGTATTTCATTGTGCTTTCAATTAGCATGTCCCTGGTGATGTGGAGCCTCATCTATCTTCTTTGAAAATAATGTCTATTCAGGTCCTTTGCCAATTTTTTTATTTGGGTTGTTTTTTTGCTATTGAGTGTATGAGTTCTTTATATATTTTGGATATTAAGCCCTTATCAGATATAGGGTTTGCAAGTGTTTTTCCCATTCCATACATTGTCTTTTCACTTTGTTGATGGTTTCTTTTGCTGTGCAGAAGCTTAGTTTGAAGGAGGTCCACTTGGTTTTCATTTTGTTGCTTGTGCTGTCATTATCAAGACCCGTGTCAAAGAGATTTGCTCCCATGTTTTCTTCTAGGATTTTCATGAATGCAGGTCTTGCATTTAAGTCTTTAATCCATTTTGGGTCAATTTTTGTGAGTGGCGTAAGATACTAGTTTTTTCTTTTACATATGAATATCCAATTATCCCAGCACTATTTATTAAAGAGACAGTCTTTTCTTCACGGAATATTCTTGGCTCTCCTGTCAAATATTAGCTGACCATATACGATTTGGTTTATTTCTGGGCTACTGATACTATTCTATTGGTCTATTTGTCTGTTTTTATGCCAATACCATACTATTTTGGTGCCAGTTTCTTATACAGCCTGATAATAAAAGTTAACACTGAACCTTAGCTGTTACGTATCTTAGTAAATGTGTCGATGATGTGGCAAGACTGTTCCACATTACAGTGGGACTGCCAGTAATGGTAATACGTGCAAAGTGGCAACCCACTAGGTCAATGGGACTTGACAATCAGTACGGTTTTAATTGAGCCAGAAAAAGAAATGGCTCTTTTATCCTTTTCTTAAAGTATACAGGAGTTTTCTCCGCTGTGCCTTGGTTCCATCAGTGCCTTGATCATAAAATGCCTATAATCAAGTTTGATACAGACTTGTGCGGCAGACAATAGAGACCTCACGGGGAATGCAGGTAAGTCAGCTTGCATAAGATAACTTCTTATGAAGTATTTAATTGGCTTTCTTGGTAGAGAGCTACCTGACTTGAAGATGTCATGTTTCCAAGTTCAACTAGAAAATGTTAATAAGGCACGCTTTAGTTACGGAAAATATATAAATCTATCTACATTCACAGAGGTGAAAAATAGTCCTGAAAAATAGCAAAGGTCAGGAAGTTTTCAAATATCTTCTTTAACAAAAATTCACACTGTACAGAAATCGAAACTGAAGGAATTCCCAATTAAGGACAAACCTTAAACTAACAAATAACACTCCACTGTATTTTGGATTTGGCTATAATCTTAACTACCCTACTGATACTGTCAAGAGGAAAGCTCATCTTCTCTCTGGCACGTCTTGGAGATGAATTCTGACAATTAGCTAGTGTCCCACAAAAATCAGCCCTATATTAACAGCCTGTAATAAAGAACACCAACAACCAGAGAAATCAAACCATTAGGCTAGACAGAGAGATGTCACATAGCCACAGTCCTCTAATTTGCTGAAGGAACTTATTTCAGCATGTTATTTACTAAGTACAGTATAAGTGCTAGGTGCTGGGGGAGATCTATAAACAGAATAAAATACAATTCCTGCCCTCAAGAAGCTTTCATTTCCACTGGGAATGAGATTCACACACTGTAACTAGATTATACAACCTTGGTATGAACCTTCAAACTCCCAAGAGTCTGTAATTCTTACTTAGCTTTTTACACCAGGGTTTCCTTTAAAGTTTGTTTGTTTGTTTGTTTGTTTGTTTGTTTGTGAGAGAGAGAGAGAGAGAGAACATGAATAGGGGAGAGGCAGAGAGAGAGCGAGAAAAAGAGAATTCCAAGCAGGCTCCGGGTTGTCAGTGCAGAGCCTGACGTGGGGCTCAAACCCATGAACCATGAGATCATGACCTGAGCCAAAATCAAGAGTCGGACACTTAACCTACCAAGCCACCCAGGCGCCCCCACAAGGGTTTCCTTTAATGAAAATTCAAAGTCCCTTCTCAAGTAAAAACATCCTGTGAGTAGAAGCTAAAAGCAGGAAAAAGTTTTAGAAGACTTTAAAATCAATTTAGTAAATAACAATATCAATATTAACTGAACACCTGTTAAGAGTGCTACGGCTATAAAGGTGGCTAAGACACAGCTCATGCCTTAAGGGGGAGACGGGCACAGGCAACCGTGATACAGACTGCAATGCAACAAGGGCTTGAGTTGTACAAACACAGAGGGAGCAATTAATTGTGTTCTCTTTTGGGAAGGGGGGGATGGGGGGAGGAAGTGTCAAGGAAGGGCTTCAGAGACACAAACATCTAAGACAGGTCTTGACAATGGAGTTTACCAGGAGCAGATGGTGAAGGTGTGCTGTGCTATGGGGGCAGTGTGAGCACGCCTGCAGAAGCAGGAAGGTGTGAGGCGTGTTCTCTCTTTAAGGAAGAACTCTGAGGTCCATGACAGACTGCGGCAAAAGATGAGGTTGAGGTCATGTCAAAAGTTATTTTTATATTGTGCTTTAATATTGTACGTTTTGGGTGTTTGTCCCAACTTCTATATAATGATTTATTAGATACTGTCAATTATTCAGCTTTAAAGCAGAAACTTATTTCACTTTTAATCATATGGATCAGACTGATGGATGAGTATCTGGAGATTGCAGGGCAAGCTGTTAAAAAAAAAAAACTACTATCAGTTGCCGCTACTTATCACTGCAAACCAAAACCATCACAACACTGTGCAACCAAATAAAATTTGGGTGCTGAGGATGACAGGAGACTGAGGCCACCACCCTTAGCCCCTATTTTCAAATGTTGTGTTCATGAAAACAAGTGTCTCTGTCTTCCTGATAATAAGCAAAGATGGTAAATAAGCTTAGAAACTACATTTATATTTTTAAAAATACCCTTTATCATTTGTAAGTCTGATGATTCCACCCAGGATTTCATTTGAAAATAATCCCACTCACTGGTCCCCAGAAGTGCGAAAGCTACTAAAGGGCCTGGGAGAAAGCTGTTCTTTCCAAGGTTTCTGTGTTCCCACGTCACTATGTGGATCTACATTTTTTCACAGAAACAAGGTTATACTCATGATTGGCTTAGCTTTTAAAATCCAGGATGTAGTTTATTTTTTTTAAGTTTATTTATTTAATTTGGGAGAGAGAGAAACAGAGCACATGAGCAGGGTAGGGGCAGACAGAAGAGAGAGAGAATCCCAAGCAGGCTCTGTACTACCAGCACAGAGCCATGATCTGGGCCTAACTGAGCCATCAAGGCACCACTAAAATCCAGAATGTAATTTAAACACACACATGCACACACACACACAATTTTTTTTTCTTTCTGCTTCTTTTCCTTCCCACACCCCCTAATCTCCAGTCTTTTATTCTTAACTGCAAACATACAGGGGCTAAATAGGTCTTTGAGGACTAACATAATCACAGGTATCATTTTGATTTCTGGAAAAATTATAGTCCAAATGCCAAGCAAATGACTTCAGAAGAAACTTCAGGAAGAATTTCGTTAATGCATTATAGACTACCAACCTATAACTGCCCACGATCTCAAGGTAATATTAATATTCTAAAGGCAAAACAAGTTATTAGATGAAAACTATACCATAAACAATAGCTGCATTTATCCAAGCACAACCTCCCATGTGCGTTCCTAACTAAATTATGTGTACAACCTGGGATGTTAAAATACAATTATTATTTTGAGCAGTGTTGCTGTTAGCTAATGATGTGACAGAAAACATGTGTCTTTAAACATGTTTTTAGAGGCATGGTACATTCTCAATTGCAATTTTATATGTCCAGGGATTATCTCCAAAGAAACCATACACTGAATTATATGATGGACATCAACTTAAAAACACACAGAGTTCACTCAACAGAAACCTGAACTATTGATGACCATCCCAATTTGCTAACTATTGATAGCCATCATGGGGTATGCCAAAAACAAGAATGGCCTTCAGTTAATTCCTATTTAGCATCTCTGTGATTATCACCTTCCATAGATACAGAAGACATACATGGAGGTGGGGGAGGAGGAGAGGTAACTTGCTAAAACAACTCAATTGCAAAATGTGAAGGATAAAGATTATACCCAGTAAAATTTCTGCTGACATGGATATTTACTATTCCATTATAGCTATATTGACATTATGGAATGTAACAATTACGAGACGTCCTAAGTGGGGGGAAAAAACCCAGGGAGACTAAGACCCACAAACAAGAGAAAATGAGCCTATTTTCTTGGTAGTTGCTATAGCAGAATCTGTAGCATATTAAACATTCTCTTTTTCTTAAATCTACTCTCTAGAAACTGCATCATACAAAAGGGGAATTTTATGGCATGAGGTACAAATAGATGTATCATTAATAAGAACAGATCAGCTTTTTGAAGAACATGGCCAAAAGCCTAGCACTGGGATCTTTTAAAGATCTGGCCTTAATGCACTCTCTGGAGCAATGATCCTATTTTCTTTGCATCACCAAGTTCCGAGAGTGTATTTTTCATTTGTCTTGTCATCAGTTCGGAAAGGTGAAGATGTGAATACATTTTGGTTTTCAATTCTCCTATTAAATCAGCTTCTCAGTGCTTCAGTCTCCAAATGCTCCAAAAGAGGTATGGATTGACATTTCTGCCAAAGGACAATTTTTTGCTCTGTAGTTTTTCCCAGAGTTAATGGAAAAAGTTCTACCACTAATCTTTTCAATTCACCTCTAGGGAATTATAAACCAGCAGCAAAAACTCTAAAGGTTGTGCCAAAATGTAATATTTTTAAATTACACAAGTCAAAAAAGCTGAAAATTTTCACAAAATGGGTTTTGCTTTTCTTAAAGGAGAGAGAGACACACACACTTGGGAGGCCAGATTTAGATTCACATTGTAATAAAACCTCTAAAGTTAAGTAACCTAGGCTCTGCCAACTCTAACCCCACTAGATCTGTACAGAAATTGATCCTGTATAGGGCTGAGTGTCTACTATATGCCCAGAATGTTACCTACGTTATTCATTACCCCTTATTACAAACCCCACGGGTTATTACAGGATATACATTTCCTACATCAGCAAAGAGCAGCCCAATGCCACATAGTAAGGACTGTCAGGGTTCAAACTGCACCCATGTTATAGGAACAAAAGTACCAATTCCAAAAGATTTATGTACAAATTCGTTTCACTGCGGTAGTTTTGTTTTGGTGTTTACACCACTCAAAAAAAAAAAAAAACAATAAATAATCTGAAACAAAACTGAGTGCCTGTCTGTAGGGGATGGGCTCCATGAATTCTGATGGGTCAATGGCATAGAATAATATTAAAAGAATGAGTTGGAATTACAGGTGTTGACCAAGGAGGATATATCCATAATAAATTAAAGTCAAAGAAAATACATATGGCACAATCTCATGTGGTTGTGTGTGTGTGTGTGTGTGTGTGTGTGTGTGTGTGTGTGAAAAATAAAACGAACATCTATATTTATTGTTTCTATGGGTGGACATAAATGTGGAAGGATTCCTATCAAACTACAATGTCACATGATTTGCTTTTAAGGGGTTAACCTGGAAGAAAAATGAAGAAAAACATTACATTTGCCTTGTTATAAAAAGAAAGTACTACCTTGATAATTTTTAAAAATCCAATAGCATTTATTAATTTCATATTCTTTTCACACTAAGCCTCTAGGATGGATATCAAGAGGCAAAGGTTGATTACAAAATGCAATGGGAAGGAAAAAGAGTTCTTATTTATTTAATAATAATACTAGGATCTTATGGCAACATAGGAGCTAATTTTACATGTCTTGGGTCCATGCAATCACCGTTAGACATCAATCAAAAACCACATACCCAGACAGACCGTATCTGAATAAACCACATAAAATTTGCCTTTAACACACTCTTTGCAACATGCAGAATCTGGTATCATGTGAATTCTTAGTATACCATTCAAAGAGATCACGCCTAGGAATATTTTTAAAAGTTCACCATTATACCATTTCAGTTAAAAGATGATCCCATAACTTGGTCTGCAGGGACAGTGCTAAATAAGGAACTGGCACACTGGCTTTTGGTGTTCCTTTATCTGAAAAGGTTCTTTCTCTGCTAAAATGCCCTAGGATTTCCCCATACAGCATCCTATGAACCAAACGTTTCTTTTTTAAAAAAATTTTTTTTTCAACGTTTATTTATTTTTGGGACAGAGAGAGACAGAGCATGAACGGGGGAGGGGCAGAGAGAGAGAGGGAGACACAGAATCGGAAACCGGCTCCAGGCTCTGAGCCATCAGCCCAGAGCCTGACGCGGGGCTCGAACTCACAGACCGCGAGATCGTGACCTGGCTGAAGTAGGACGCTTAACCGACTGCGCCACCCAGGCGCCCCATGAACCAAACGTTTCTTGAACTCTCTCTTCCCTTTGTTTCTTTTCAATCAAAACTGCTCTTTCCTGTGGCCAGTGTCTTAAAGCCCTGAACTTTGCAAAGAGACAGTTAATGAATTAATATGTGCTTATTTTTGAATGGGTATTAATAATGTTAAAATAACAGTAACTAATAGTATATAATAACTTGTGATTATAAGAAGCGCACACACACACACACACACACACACACACACACACACGCACGCACCAAACATTACCCTTGTATATTTGATAGAAGATGTCTAAGAATAATGACCAACTCAGAAGGCATAATCCCATGGTGAGAATTATGGGCATGAGGTATAGGAGATATAAAATATATATGTATTTTGGGGGCACCTGGGTAGCTCAGTTGGTTGAGTGTCTGGACTCTTGATTTCGGCTGAGGTCACGATCTTACGGTTCATGGGATCAAGTGCCGAATCAGGCTCTCTGACAGCATGGAGCCTGCTTGGGATTCTCTCTCTCTCTCTCTCTCTCTCTCTCTATCTCTCTATCTCTCTCTCTGCCCACCCCCTGCAACCCCTGCTCATGCTCTTTCAATCTCCTTCTCAAAATAAATAACTACACTTTAAAAAATATTTTCAAGTAGGTAGGATTCTTGGCTGAATCCTCACATCTTACTCCCTCTGCTTTTCACAACATGGTGTGTGAAGTCTGACTCTAATTTCCTTTATAGCTTCATATTCCATCACATCTCCCTCCACATTCATCACAACCATTTCCAGCATCCGATTCCCTCTTCGTGGAAAGCTATTCCCCCTCTTCCTACCTTTTGAATATCTCAAAGTGGAAAGACCCAGCCTACACCAGTCACCTCCTCCTGCAACCCAGATTCCCTTCCTTACTCCTATAGCATTTTGCCTGTACCTTTCTATCAGCATTTACCCCACTTTAGTCACTTGTGTATTAATCTGCCTCCCCCATGTATTCTACAAGTGTTTTGAAGTCAAGGATCATAACCTCGTCATATCTATATGTCCCATTTATAAAAACCAGCAGGAATGTATGAAATATGATACTCAACAGTTTTTCTTGAACAAATGTTATAGTTTCTGTGTGAGGTTTTGACATCTCTGTAGCAGAACTAATGATCTCAACAAGTGCAAGACCCCTGAGGACAGGGACTCAAAGTTACATTTCTGCATTTCCGGTGCCAACAGCGTTTGGAGGAGCATCAAAGACCTTTGATGGATGGATCTGTTGACTTTAATGATGATTTAAATTCTCTAAAGCAAAAATGTCATATTAATAATCTTTCAAAATAAACAGACATCACTGAGCTCTTCACTGGGGAAAGAATCCCAATAAATGAGGATGGCAGAATCCACCAATTGAAAGGACCTCCAGGACAGGGGCATCAATGAAATTGGTCTGCCAGCGAAATCCACTATCTCAACTTCAAAGACCTCAAAAATACGCCCACACCAACACTCAACTAACCAAACCAAAACCACATATTATTTAAGTAGTGACAAAACACTTGATTCCTGCTTCCCCTCAACTAACGAAGCATGTCTGAAAGATGGATTCTACACCCGACGATGTCATTTTCTTCTTTACATCAGCATCTTTTGTATCAGAGAAACACTATCGTGAAAAGAGCCAGTTAATTGTGAGTAGCACCAAATGAGCTGTGATGGAGGTGTTATGAATGTGTAGCAGTGAAGCCTGGTGCAGAAAACAGCAGCATCTGGGCGTGCAGCTTGCAAAGTAATGAGACTGTGATGATGCGCTGGCACCGGGCTTTGAGCGCTTCATCTTGCTCAAGAGCTCTGCTGGGGAAACAAAGGTGAGAGGCATTGACCTCCTTCCCACAGCTTGCACGAGCACACAAAATAGGAAAGGATCAAGGATCGAGGCCCTTCTCTCTTCTGCTCCTTGCCAACACACCCCTTTTTCAGAACTGATGGTTCATAGTTGGGGGCCCAGCATAAAGCAGGCTGAGCAAGCTTCTGCCATATGAAGTGTCATGTCTGAACATGTCTACAGTAATTGGCAATTCATTTTTCATCCTGAAGGCAGAAACAGGTGTATGCTACCTTCAAAATCCCAATCATAAACCACGCTGAATGTGCCTCTCACACAGGCAGCTTTGTTGAGTTCTCTACCAGTGGCAGGCTGGTGGACTTCAGTCTCCAGGGATGTGGATGTCTCACAAACAGGTATGTGTGTAATCCCAGAAGCATAAGAGAACAAAACGAA
This sequence comes from Acinonyx jubatus, assembly GCF_027475565.1. Lineage (NCBI taxonomy): Eukaryota > Metazoa > Chordata > Mammalia > Carnivora > Felidae > Acinonyx > Acinonyx jubatus. The sequence continues at coordinate 20,410,972 of NC_069383.1, read as the reverse complement.
GAGCAAATGGCAGCAAATTAAAAAAAATAAAATCCCACCACACAACAGCAGCCCTTAGTCTTTGTTGTGTTAATACTGTAATTGGCAAATAGCTGACTTCTTTATACTTAAGATCCCTACAAAGCATGTTTAACATACTGAAAACGGAGGTTTGAGCCCTCACAAAGGAGTACAAAGCCAGATGTATCACTTGCACAGTATTTCTTGCCAGCTTCATCCAGAAACAGTAGCTGAGGTGACTTTTGAGAGGAGCCAAGAGCAAAAACGCCCCTTAATGAGCGCATCTATCAATTTTCAAGGGACGCAGTTGATTACCAGCATTTAGACGTATAAGCTCACAAAAGGAACACGGCAATTTAACTGTTGGCCACTGAATGAGAAAGCACATAAAACAGCTTAAGGCAGCCATGTGAGCAAGTTGGGGATGCTTGGCGACACTTGAACATGGGAACATGTGTGCTTCCGTTTCAACATGTAGAAAAGGGCCAAGATGCAGGCTTTTACAAGCTCTGAAGCATTTTGCCAGGATGCAATACATAGTATGAACAACTTGCTGCCTCGGGTTATTATATTACCAAGTACCAGTGTTACTGTATAAATGTTTCATTTATAAATAGCGCCTTCAAAATCCCTTTATCAAAAATAACTTTCAAAATGTAACCAGGTCTATCTACAAACAAGACTCTTAGCTAATGAGGCAGAAAGTATAATAGGCAAATGTAATTTAATAATGGGGAGAAGACTAATTGTTAAGAAAATAAATAAATAAAGCAAAGCACGGTTTACTCCTATTTCTACAGCATTGAAACATACTGAATGAACGGTCCTGAGATAAGGGACTCTAATTCTAATGAAAACAATATGATTATGGACACAATTAGAAATCATAAGTTTCTTAAGGCTGACTCAATTCAAGAAACTTATTTTACCTAGGGCAAATTACAGTTAGAAGTTGGGCACTCCTAATATTTGGGGCAATTTTTTCCCCTCATTAAAATTAATTAACAATGACTTTAGGGTGCTTTAAGTATAATTACCATTACAAAAAAAACTGCACTGATCTTAAGTGTTCATATTGTAGTAAAAATCATATGTATCTGTATAACCATTACCCAGAAAAGAATACTCCCGGCGGTTTGGAAAGTTTGTGTCCCTTTCCAAGCAAATACCCTCTACCCCCATCAACCAGTGTGATTTCGGTCAATATAGACTAATTTTTCCTATTTTTGAATTTCATATATATGGAATCACACACATGGAAGGACACATCATTGTTCCCGGCTCCTGGCTTCTGTTTTGCCTAACATGTTTCTCAGATTCACCCATGTTATCCATGTATCAACAGTTTGCGTTTCTGTTTTTGTGTGGTTTTTTTTTTTTTTTTTTAACTGCTGATAGTATACTATTCTACTGTATGAATATACCACAATTTGTTTATCCATTCTCTCACAGAGGACCATTTCGGTTGTTACTAGTTTTTGACTACTATGAATAAGCCTGATACAAACATATGTCCACAAATCTTTTCGTGGATGTATATTTTCTTTCCTCTTGGGTAAATACCTAGGACTGGAATTGCAGGGTCATAGAGCAAGTGTATATTTAAATTTATAAGAAACTGCCAAACTTTTTCAAAAGTGGCTGCCATTTTATACCTCTACCAGCAAAGGATAAAAGTTTTGGTTTCTCCATATCCTTACAAACAATATTATCAGTCCTTTTGGTTTGCAGCATTCCAATGTTATAACTCACACGGTCCGATAACTAACGATGTTATTAGCACCTTTCACGTGCTAATGGCCATCCTTATACCTTCCTTTGAAGTGTCTGTTCAAATCTTTTGCCTATTAAAATTTTTTTTTTCTTAATGGTGTCTTAAGATGAACAGAACTTTTAAATCATGATAAGGTCCAAATTATCAACTTTTGTATTTTGTATGCTTATGTCTTAAGAAAAGTCAAAAGAGGCAACAATGAGAATCCTTGATGGACTGAAACCATGAGACATCTCACTATAAATTATCATTTCAAAAGACCTATAGAAATGTATGCCTAAGTAGAATTATCCTAGAAGTTCTGGTTTCGATTTTACTACCAGGGTTTGAACCCCAGGCATGGTGAAAGGGCAACCACAGACATCTATAATTATCTGGTTGAAGGCAGGGAGGCCTGACAGTATTTGGAACAGACTTCCCAAACTATGAGATGATAAAACATAACTGGATCTCACAATATGGCTGAACCTACACAACTTCTCAAAGATTGTCCCGAGAGCTATCATTTTTATGTGTAGATAACGGCTTTGATGTAATTTTTAACCATGCTCAAGACATAAGATGGTTAACTCTGCAACCTTGACAAAAGGAGAGAATTGAAAACCTACATCCTAGAACTTTCCCGGACATTTTAAAACATGGCAGGTCAGTAAGACAATAATTAACTCTAATTGGCCCTCCTACAAGCTTCTCTCCTTTCTACCTGGAGCTCAGTGGCACTCAAAAAGCAAAATAACTTTTTCTTACTTTGAAAACATCAAAGGAAAATCAAAAATTATTTTCTACTAGACCCTTTAAAACATAAAGGACCTCTAGTCAGAATCAACAAGAGGAACAAACTTCCAAGTCCCAGTTAGAAATATCTTTTGGGAGCTGTAAGCTGTATGGTTGTCTAATTACCCAAAAAAGCAAGGATCAAGGAACACATTCCAAAATACGATGCACTCTAGAACTCAAAATGTTCTCATTTAAATATTACAATACAAGGAAAGAAACAAGCTATCATTTTGGCAGAATCTTCATTTATCTGAGTGTGCAATTAATATTTCATATAACCATGTAGGGTATGCTAGATTCTAAATGGATTGTATTGATTAAGGAAGAAAGCTCAATGCTAATGTTCTTGTAGGGGAAAACAGAAACCATTTGTTATCTCGCGTGGAACAAATCATGGATTCAGGAGCTTATGGCCATAAACCTAAGGGCTACAGCGAGACTGGTTAGGATCATTTACATTTAACGCACAAACAGGTTCCATTAAAGTAAAGAAGATGCCCAGAGCAACCCAAACCAACCATGATTGCCACAGCTGGGACCCAGAAGAGAGTTCCAGGTCATGGATAGGATGTGGCGAATGTGACTGGACCTTTGGTGGCTTCTGTCACCACTTGAGGCTCCTGTACATCCTACATTGACATGATGAGGAAGTTGCTGCAATGACCCTCTCGTGACCTTGTGACCAACTGCAGATGCTCAAGTGATGGCTGCAGTCTAGGTTCTTTTTTGTGAAACAGACAATCCTGTCTATGGTTTACATCCCGGCACCTGCCCTATGTCCCAATCGCCTTGGCCACTCTGCCCTGCCCCTTTCAAATACAGACACCCTGGACTGAGTGGAATGCTGTGAGGGACAGTTTAGGAAGAAGAGGGAAAAAATGCAGATTAAAAACCTAACCCCCAAGTAGTGTTAATGTTTCTTACCACTTACTTCTGTTCCCTTAAAAAACAGTGTGGAGACTAACTACAGAGATCCAAACCAAGGAACAAAAGGAAACTAAATAACTTAGATCTGATTAGAAGGGTCTCAGTCTTAAAGGAATTTTAAAAAGCATTAATCACCTAAGGTTTCTTTGCAAATCTAACCAATCCTAAATGCCTATGACATGAAATGTTTGTCAAAAACTGGTGTGTTCCCAAGCAGACCTCACTTTAATTGGAACTAATTTGTGGTTGGACGCAGTTGGGATTTTGGGGGGAGGGGGGTGGAAAGGGAGACAGACTCCTAGCCGGAGAGGTGGCAAACTACTTTGTACGTACCCCCTGATGAAGGACAGAAGGGCAGCCGCACCATCTAGAAGATAATTCAAATGGCAGCCAGTGTCTCAGAACTGAATACAACAACTACTTACAACCCTCTTTAGATGAGGCTCAATCACAACATTCTTTTCCTTCTTTCTTAACTTTTAAACCTTCTCAGCTTGGATGCCCTCAAGAGAGTGGTGGTTATAGTTTCCATTTTACAGATGCAAGAGACAAGCCAAAGATGTAATAAATAACCTGCCTGGGGAACTGGTTGTTGGAAAAAACCAAGCCCATGTTTCAGCCAAATGTGTACTTGCCATTAGCTTCATATACAAAGTATATTCTTAAGCTCATAAACATTGTTTTTCAAATTCCGAATTGAAATCCTCTACCAGTAACACATCGACAAACTCTAGATGGTACCTGAAATACTGTGCAAGTTGACAAAAGTGAGCCGATATTTTTTAAAAAACAACAAATAACCCTAAACTTCTAAATAGGCTATTGTAACCAAGTTTATACACAAAGGGTACAGGTATATTTATTTTATCTAGAATTTTGCCTCTTCAATTACTAAGTCTCTTACTGAATAATCAACATGTTACTTGGCTTCAAGGTCCTTAGGGAATAAAATGTCACCACTGCAGCTGCTATATTTCCTGCTCACAGCCTTTCAAATTAAAAAAAGGGAAAGGAGGGCCCAATACAAATGCAGAATTTAATTAGTTAGTAAAAGCCCAAATCCTTGCTCAAAGCCCTGTTCTTCCTGCAATATCGCATTCTTTTCTTCTTGTGTAAACTTTTCATTATGAAGGAGACATCTTTATAATACAATAACTCTAGTTATAATGTAACTTCTGGTAACATAACTCCTGCATTAGAAAAGACAGCATGTTCAACTAATGTTGTTTTAATACAATTTGTGTTCAGCAGAAACCAAGTCAACTTGGTCATTTAGAATTTGATCAATGTGAATTAGTGTCTCACTGAGATAAACCATTTGATCATTTAGAAATTGATCAATGAGAATCAGAGATAAAACATTTATCATGTACATTTGGTCTATCAGAGCCATTCACGCAGCACTAAAGTACGTTATAAGTAGACATCAATAAGTGTTAGAGACGATGTGCAGGGGACCTGTCAGCTGCAGATACAAATACATGTCCAACAGTATATAACTGTAAGCCTTTTGATAAGGCAAGTTATTCAATAAGGCAGCTGGAGTCACTGAAAAATTACTGGAGCTCAACTTTGGAGAAACCACAAAGAGCAGCACAGAGAAAGTAAACAGCTCAAACTTTCTGAAATAAGTTTTAATTAAAAGTAAAAGGTAAGTAACATAAATTTACTTGGCTAAACTTCTAGATGAGTTTTGAGACTATTAATCAGAGCAAACTTTGTACCTGCGGTACAATTAGTTCTATTAATCTAATATTTCCAAGTTGAAGTCAAGTTGACGTTCAGGCACACTGGCTTACGCATCTAACAGAATTATAAATTTGCCAGTCAAAACCTTATTTAATTATTTCACGGCCAATTAAGCAGGATCTTTAAACACTGTTGCTTGAAAGTGTCCATGATCCCATGTGTAATTATAGAGAACACGAGAAACACCTGCTGATACCACTGGCCTGTCATCCTCAGCTTCTCTAATTCATTTGCAGTATAGCTATTAAAATCATACACCCAAAAGAGAAACAAAACAGTACTGCCAGTGTAGAGGCGCAGAACTTGCCACCCCAAAATATGTCCCTCTGGCATAGGATTAGTTTTGGTTGATCATTTGGAAAAAAACACACGCCAAAGCACGAGAAGCTCTGGAAACCAAGGAGAAATTACCCTCTTGCAAGAGACGTACCCATGCATAAGGGAAACCTCCATGGGTGGGGGGAGGTCTCCCTTGCTGTACCAGGAAGAGGGGGGATGACTCAGTCTGTAGAAAGTCCTCTCTCAATGGAGAAGACAATGACTTAAGTCTGCATAACCACCTCACCCTTGTTGACTGTGCTCCTGTAACTGATTCTGTACCTCTAACATCTTTTGTCTTTAGCGGAAGACAGACGGTATTTAAGTTGATGCTTTGGGCCATTTTGGAGAGTTACTCAGTTTTTCCAGGTCTCTTTCACATGTACATGTCACTACTCTTTGAGTTGTGTTCTCCTGTTAATTGGTTTTACACAAATTTAATTATTCAACCAGCCAAAGAACCCAGAGGAAGGGAAAACTTTTCCACCCTACATCAGTCAAAGTGAAACCTAATAAAAGCAAAACAGTTTAAAGTTAAAGGATTTTACATTGAAGAAAACTTTGAATATATGGTAATACTTACAAAACCCATTTTATCTCGAGGAGTTTTGCACAGCACTCCTCAGATACTCTAAAATCACCTCAACTTCTTCCACAGGGTGACTAATCTTTTAATACTTTGTAAGGATAGCCCAGGCTTCTTCCATGAGCCTAAATTTATAAGTCGGGCTTCAACAACTTCGTTCAAGGATAAAAGTGAAAACCCCTTCTGAAGTCAGGCACACAAAGGAGTATTAGTAGTGCTCACATCCAATCTCAGAATCACACTCCTTCATCTTTCAAAGAAACAGAAGCCACGCTGAAAAGTTACACCTCTAACAAAAGGATTCCAGAACTGTTTTCCACAGACCTACATCACTTCCCACATACACATTTTCTCCTTTCCAGAAGGTAGAAACGGGCCACTTCATTATCTAAGACAGGATGGGAAAGAAACATCAGTCGTCTTTAAAATGCTTTTCATTTGGTTGATAGCACATGTCTTCACGAGGTTTTCCACTGCCTTCAACATATTCCTATTTCTTTGATATGTGCTTTTACATTTGCTTGATATTAGCTTTTATATTTAAAAAACAAACAAACAAACAAAAAAACGCGTGGAGCGCCTGGGTGGCTCAGTCGGTTAAGCATCTGACTCTTGATTTCAGCTCAGGTCATGATCTCCCGTTTGTGGGATGGAGCCCCGCATCTGGCTCTGCACCAACAGTGTGAAGCCTGCTTGAGACCCTCTCTCCTTCTATCTATCTGTCCCTCCCCTGCTTGGGCATGCGCTCTCTCTCTCTCTCTCTCTCTCTCTCTCTCAAATAAAGAAACATTAAAAAAAAAACCCTCATATGTACAAAATACACTGGTAACAATGGTTCAGCTTTGCAGGTGTGGCATTCAGGCCCTACTGAACCCCAAAGAGGTCTGACTGTGACAGGGATCGTGAAGCAGGGCCCCTGCAGCACTCTTTCCCTACTGCTCTGCCACACCCCTCAGGGCGCCCTAGGTCCCCAGGGCTTCACACTAGGTCATCGGGTCTCCCCCTGGGCTGGGGGCTTCCTGAGGAGAAGAACCCTTTCTGTTACCTTTTTTGTTTAACATCATGTAGATTTTGTCTGGAAGCATACAGAAACTTCTCCTGTGGTGCACAGCTGCGTAACTTGAACTGGACATAATCATAAAATTATATCATCACAATATATTTAACAAGGAAAGCTAATAAAATCAAATGCGCACTGAGCATTTACCTTGTGCTAGACCAATGCAAAGCACCATCAGTGCAACATTACTTGATGTATTAGTTTGTTCAATTAATGACCTATCAGGTGGAAAATAAGGATTAACATGGAACGTAGTTCTCGGTATGCTGAGCTATGTGACACAGTACTAGGGTCCTAGCAGCAGGTAGCTAAGAATTAGCACCATAAGTGGCTCTATTTAACACATACTAACAAAGGGTGATAAAAGGTGACTGGAACTGCCAACAGTGACTTTTTAGTTGGACTGGGTGAGTAACGGTTACCTTGTGAATAAAAGCTAGACATAAAAAAAAAAAAGAAAAAAAAACTGCTGGGTTTGCTAAGTGATTTGGGTTTTATAGATAAAATCTTAAAGCGATTGTGGTCGGGAAAAGTTCTTGCAGGAAAATAAACAGCCTACATTCTTAATCTCCAACTTGATTCTTACTGAAAAAAAAATGAACAGTATTTTTGATAACTTATTAGGGACACAATTATTCCATTACAGTAGAACTAATTTGGAGTTTTTCAGATGCTCTCTATTGTAAAGTTCTGTCTTCCTCCTGCTCTCTCTGGTGGACTCTGAGTTCCACACTGGCAAGGTCCTACCTGTCTCCTCAGAGCTACGTACTCAGAACTCGGAGGGCATGTCACACAGGAGCTCTCTGAATGAATGACGCGGCAATAAAATAGGAGGAAAAATCCCATTAAATCTAAAGTGTTTCAGTGGGTTCCTGCCAAAACTATAAACTGAAAGACTGAAGGGCGAGTTAATATTTAAGCATCCTTAAAATAATTCCATTAGCTATCCTGGCGGGACGCATGGATGTGACTGGTGTTTATCACGTGCCACCTCAAATGCTCTTAGCTTTCTTTCTCTTTACAATGATTTTGTGTGGGGGCGCCCGGGTGGCTCAGTCAGTGGAGCAACTGACTTCGGCTCAGGTCATGATCTCACGGTTCGTGGGTTCGAGCCCCGCGTTGGGCTCTGTGCTGACAGCCCAGGGCCTGGAGCCTGCTTCGGATTCTGTGTCTCCCTCTATCTCTGTTCCTCCCCTGCTCCTTCTCTGTCTCTCTCTGTCTCTCAAAAATAAATAAACGTTAAAACAAAACAAAACAACTTTATAATGATTTTGTGTGCCCCTCTATCAAGTGAGTAATAACACCCTTGAAATTGTACTTTAGAAAGCTTCCATCTCCTGTAACCAAGATGCACCCAAATGAACACTCCTGTCAAATAAAATTAACTAAATCCTCCCCAAAGTTCTTCAGAGCCTGTTGAGATCAACAATGCTGAAATCAACAATGTCATGCAATGAAAAGGATACAGTATACTGCCTTGCAAAAGACTGAAGCTGCCAGGATTACCTGAAATGCTCAGGTCTCTAAGGAGAAACAAAGTTCCACTGAGTAACTTCCGTGCCTTCAAAGATGGTAAGCATCTCTTATAGCCAAGGCACTATCACTTCCTATGCATGAAGCTAACAAACTCACCACAAATCAAAATACAAACTTTCTAAGAAGCTCCATCTAGCAGGTAGTATGGGGGGGGGGGGGGGGAGGGGGACTAATATAATGGAAGCCACTCTCTGAAAAACTAGCTCTTAAAATTCCTTCACAGTATGTGAAAACCTGGGGTTTTGTCTGCACCAGAGTTGGCCAAACTGCCAAGTCCAAGGGCAGAGTCTCCAAGACTGTCCCCACCATGGCATCATCTGCAAGTTCAAGGGGTTCCCAAAACTGCTCCAGCCTTAATAATTCACTAAAAGTATTCACAGAACTCACAGAAAGCTATTAAACTCACAGTTATGGCTTATCATGGGAAATGACACAGAGAGTTAGCCAAAGGAAGAGATACATAGGATAGACTCTGGGAGAGTTCTAAATGCAAAGTTTCCACTCTCCTCAAGATGCTCTACTCCCCCTGGCATCAACCTGTGACAATATGCACAGAGAATCAACCAGAGAAGCTCACCCAAATTTCAGTGTCCAGAGTTTCACTGGGGCCTCATCGCATAGGTTTGCTTGACTGATCGCTCATGTGGCTGAATTCAGTCTCCAGCACCACTTCCCCAGAGATTGGTTTGACAACACATGGCCCAAAGGGCCCATCGTGACTAATGAAATGCTTCCATCACTTGGGAAATTCCAAAGGATTCCAAATTCCCTCTCCCAGAAGATGAGTATATAAGCCAGACCTCTCTTTGGGAAAAGCCAAATTCTTTACCACGCCAAATGAGAGTAGAATTTAATAAAGAATAATATCTTATAAAGGTAACAGAGAATGAAGCTGCTGAGGCTCTGATTAAAACTAAGTCGAGGGACTCCCAGGTGGCTCAGTCGGTTGAGTGACAACTCTTAATTTGGCACAGGTCGTGATCTCATGGTTTCATGGGTTCAAGCCCCGTGTCAGGCTCTGCATGCTGAGTGTGTGTGGAGCTTGCTTGGGATCCTCTCTCTCCTTCTCTCTCTGTCCCTCCTCCACTTGTACTCTTTCTGTCTCTCTCAAAATAAATAAATAAACTTAAAAAAAACAAAAACAAAAACACTAAGCCTAACCTACAGCTCCATGTTGTCTTGGAGAAAGTAAGTCAGCAAGACATTTATTTTTGTGTTCCCTGCAGCCTCTCATTTGCCAGCAGGCTAGTCCAGGCTGAATGACATGGCAGCTGCACAGGGCTTTTAGGAGAGTGATTCTGTTCATCTAAAACCAGATTTACGTCTCTCTATAAAAATCGAGCCTCCACCAGTTTTCCAACCTGCTAAACCTCTATTTCTGGTTTTCCCTAGTGCCTAAATCCAGGTGTCACGGGCTGAAGGGACCCCTCCCCAACCAAATTCGTATGTTGAAGATCTAATGACCAGTATCAGAAAGTGTATTTGGACAAAGGGTTTTCAAAGAGGTAATTAAACTAAACTGAGATCATTACGGTGAGCCCTAATGCAATGTGATTTATAAGAAAAGGAGACTGGGACACGGATGTGGAGAGGGAAGACAGGCCAACCGTGCGGGCACCCCAATCTCACACTTGCAGCCTCCAGACTGTGAGGAAATCAACTTCTGTGGAACCACTCAGCCTGTGGTTCTCTGTTACGGCAGCCCTAGCAAACGAATACACCAGTCACTCACTAGTCCAGGTCTAATCTTTCAGTGACTTGCTTGCACCCCCTGTCTTTTCTCTTTCACTTACATAGTCCTCCCATTTCCTACTACTGCTTCTTGTTCCTCACCCCCTGGTCAAGCCTCGCATCCACTGTCTGGTTAGTATTACCAAAGGAGCACGGAAATCAAGCGCTTACCTGGTCAAAGACCTTCCAAAGGCTTCTTGCTACATGAAGACCAACTTCTTAGCCCAGCAGTTATCAAAGGACCGTACTGACTTTTCCAACTTCATCTTGCACGAGAGTCCCTCTGAGTCAAACGACTGATCTTAAGGGATTTGTCACCCAACTCAAGAACATGAATTTCCTTCTGAATCCTTTCCTTTCCACCTGTTCAATATTCCCCTTCAAGCCTCAACTGAGTAATTGTTTTCCTTATGATAATGTCATAGATCATTCTAGTCAGAATTGATCTCCTTTGATTTATCATAAATTTTACTTATTTGAATAGCTACCCTCTGACAGTAGAGGAATACCCAGGGTGCCGAGTCAAAGATTCTCATGGCATAGAGACAGAAAGGATAACAACTGTTACGTTATCGTTAGGGGAAAAGATAAACCGTGACTTGAAGAATACATATGTAGAGTACCTTTTAAAGTGAAGTCCAGATCCATTTTTATATCTAAATACTTAAGAAAGCACATTAACCTTTAAGAGTGAGATTTGTGGCCCATTCTTTGAAGGTCTCTCCCTGCTGACCTAAAAAGATAATTCACTAACAAAGACAAAGAGGTTTGTCTAAATATACCTCGAACTACCTTTAAAAAAAAAAAAAAAAAAAAAAAAAAAGATTTTTTTTTTTTTTTTTATTACATTAAAGAACACAGTAATATCCATTTACCATACAAATTGTACCACAGCAGAAAGTAATAAATAATGTTACACCTTAGGGTTTAATCATTTTATCAAAAGCTTATAAACATGCACCAGGAAGAAGGTCAGAGCCCAATACGATCTTTCAACTAAACCTGTCACAATACCTTTTTTTGCTTCACTAATTTGCACATGTGCTACTAACAGGGGCTACACAATAAAACTATTTATATTCTCAGGAAAATTCTGAATGATGTCTTCTTACCTAATGTGAGAACTGGCAACAAAGGGAAAGTACAGGGCTACGGGTCACGGACACTTCGATCCATCAATTAGAACATTCATTTAAACATTCCAAGGATTAATAGAGGCAGCAATTTAACATCACCTTCATAATCAAGGGCAAGGTAAAGTCTGTGATTTAAATGCTTTCAAGGTACATGGGAAGAAATGAAAACAGCTTGAACATGAGAAAAGTGGTTACTCAAATTTGGACATGCCTGTCATTTTATTATATAAAACTGAATGGTCTCTATGATTCTATTAACAGAGATAGCAATTTCACATCACCTTCATAATCAAGGGCATCCCATCTTATATAATATTATTCCAAATGAAAACTCTATTAGCATTGCTTTCAACTTCCCCTTACTTCATGAAAATGAGTTGCAACAAGCTTTCATCAAATGCCCTTTCCTTGTATTTGGAGAACATGGATGCACCTCACTACCCAAATACCCAAATACACTTCCAAGTATTCCAGAGGGCCCACAACAAGCCATCCACTATTCAAGAAGCAAGAACATTGTACTTTGATCTTGTCAAGGACGGGAAATACTGTAACATTATGTGTTAAAAACTTACTTGAACTTTGCTTCCACCTCTTCAGCTGCTTTCTGATATTGTTCGGTGGTGACTTTGTAGAATTCTGAGCTCTGTGGACAGAGATTGACAGTAGAGTTTTCACTACTCAAGAGGGCAAAATGTGAGTAAGACTTACAGTTACAAAATGATACATAAAATCTTTTTTTCAGCCATTCAAGCAGTAGGACAAAGATTTCTTGCATAAGTGACATAGATACTTATAAAAGTGCACGTAAAGAAAGGTATCCATTTAAATAATAGCACATCTGCTGGTATACAAGTTGTAATTAGAGTAAACCTTCATTGTTATAATTCATCGTTATTTGATCCTTGTGAGAAAATTCTTCACATATTTGCCTACTATTCCAATGTTCTACCTGGGATATTAAAGGTTCACTTCTTTTTATACAGTATTTTTGTCCTCAAGATGGATTCTTTACAGAGTAGAATGTGTTCTATTACCTTCACATGACCACAAGAGCATCAATATTTATAACAAATTAATTAGTAAGAACAGGGTATGGGTTTAGGTAATTTTTTTAGGCCCTAAAAAAAAAAATGTTTCCAGTATTACATAAATGAACACGTAAGCAACATAAATCAAGCTGCAATAGGAAAGGAATGCCTTTCCTGAGGCAGAAAAATTTTAAACTATCCATTCTGGCTGGCTACGTTGAAACCTATCTTACTTCAGGGGGTGGCCTAAATGACCCCAAGAGCCTTCAGACTCAATGAAATACCCTGCAAAACCTGTCCCAGGACAAAAGAATACTACATGATACAGTGGTCTATTGTGCACCTTCAATTCCTAATCACTCAGGTTACACATACATGACTTGGGGTAGTTTATTTTTTAATAAATCATTGTTGGTTGGTGAGAAAATGAAAATGAAATCCTCTTCACACCAGTGACCCCTCTGCATTTAACAATCTGGGTTGCCCAATGACAGTCACATCCAGGTTTGTTGGATGTAGATAAAATCAATAGATATGTGATTAGACAGCAGACTCGGGGTGGCTGGAGCAATGGACAGGTCACCATTTGAGATGATGAATGGCTCTCTATCAACCCAGAGTCCCCTACGATGCTAACATTTACTATAATCTTATTTGGGCTGCGATTTATCTTTCTTGCACCTGATCAATAAAGATGAACAGAACAGTTGTAAGGATCGATTGTAATTTTTTATCGTTTTCAAGCACGAAGGTGCATTTCTGACATGAAGACAATATTCATGCAGTGCTTCTGCATGTTTTAAAATCACACTGCGAATGACCAACTTCATCGGTCTATATGCCAAGAGGTTTTAATTCATCTGTAGGTCGCAAGCTACCAAAAGGCCTTTTGTCTTCTCAGATATTATAACCTTATGTCGTATCACACCTCCCTTTCAGTTTTATTTTATAAGATTTTTCTTTCCTTTAAAATACACACCGGTCACTACATGCTCTTTTGCAATGTTTGGCTTAAGCTTTTTTTGTGTGAACCCTTCTAACAAAGAGGGCAGTAAAAAGGCAGTTACTAACCTGCCACTAACACTGATGAGAAACGCCCCATACTACTATAATAAACTGTCAAGGGGGCGTTATGATACTAAAGTTTCAAAATGCTGGCAAAGCTAAACATCTTGATTAATACTTTCAATTAATTTAAACATTGAAACAGTAATGTCCAGACAGAGCCAGGACGAGGCTGACAGATTTGGTTTCTGGTTCTGCTCTGTGACCTTGAGCAAGTCCTTCAAAGTCCCCTTGGCTTTCTTTTGTAACCTGTAAAATACGGATGAAGTAGCCTTGCTTATCTCTGCCAAAGCAGTTACAGAAATCAAATGAGATTGGCACAGGAGCTGTGCCACCTATTTTTGCAGAGCAAAGTCAACATACAAATAAAATAATTTTGGAGGAAAAAGCTAATTTGGACAAAACTAATTCTGGGTACAAATTCAAAATGATCAAAGGCAAATATTAAGCTTTCTAACAAGAATGATGCACAAAAGTGACTTCTGCCATAACATAAGTTAGCAAGCTCCCCTCTGCTTTATAATGCCAAATACAGGTAAAATTACTACTGATTTTGTCAAAGTTTCCCTAAGACGTTAAACAGACAAAAGACATGTACCTGTGCTGTCTGCAATCTTAGCTCTTAACTTCCCAAGTTAAAGTTTTAGGCTTTATTTATGTCCTGTATTTCCACCTCAGTGGCCAGATTCCCACACTGTATAAATCTTTATAATGAGGAAAAGTCCCCAGGAGGCAATGCCATATAACAACTAAGGGAATAAACACAAATATGCCCAAGATCTGTATGCAGATAGCGTTTAATTCATGTAAGTATATACTTATTCATTCAACCAAATTAGATACTTATTATCCAAATAATGTCCAACTTGGGGAAACAGATCTTGATGATCTGAAAACTTCTTGAGAAGCTTTCCATCCGATATAAGAGAAAAGAAAAAGAGTCAAATGAAAGGTCATAAATAATGAGTTAAAGTTGTGGACAGTGTTACTGGAGTACAGAAAGAGTAGAGTTTCTCTTTTGGTGGCAGAAAATATTTTTTAAAATAAACAACCATTAAAAAACAAAAACAAAAAGCTTGCCAATAAGCTTGCCAGCAGGAGAATGAATAAATACTGGGTATTCACACAGTGGAAATCTACACAGTGATGAAAAAGAATGAATTACACATACATGTGGAGCGAACACAAGCAAGTTCTAGATATAATATTGTAGAGTGTAATTTATGTCAAGTTTGGAAAAAATGCAAAATAATCAAATAGGATTAGTAAATAGCAAATTCCACGGATTATCCCCAAGTAGCAGCAGTTTGGTGGTGGTAGCCGGGGGGTTAGGGGCAGAACACCATCAAGAAAGGAAACACAGTGGGACCCCACTGACTTGTTATGTTTCTTAAAATGAGGTGTACATAGCTAATTGTTATGCTGGTTATAAATGCCTGTAACATATACAAAAATTGTGTTACTCTCCCCCTCCTCAAAGGAACTAATTAACAACAAATAATTTAATAATATAGCCAAAACATAAAAATAGGGGTAGAGGGATACATGCTGAACAGGTTGGCTAAGTCAAGATTTTGTATATTTTCTTGAATGCTAACCTATTGCCAAATGTCCACAAATTACTAAATAAAAGCAATTTCTGTTGTGAAATAAGTATGGACTTATAGAAAAGGGGCAAAAATGGTGGAAAATTTGTATATACTGTCACCCCCCTTCCTTTCACGTCAATGTCTTAGATAATCCCAGCACAATCATCAAAACGAGTAAGTTAACAATGCAACATTACTAGTAACTACTATTAACTAAATTGCAGACTTTATTTTGCTACACTTTCTCTACGAATGTTCTTTTTCTATGTCAGGACCCAATTCCAAAGGTCATTTTGCATTTAATTGTCACGGCTTCTCAGTATCCTCTTGTCTCTTAAGACCCCTTGACACTCCTGAGGAATACACCAGTTGGATATTTTGTAGAATGGCTGGCAATATGGACTTGTCCGACGTTTTCTCATTAGACTGACGTTATTATGCATCACTGGGACAAATATCATAGTGGCAATCGGCCCTTCTCCAAACTGGACCCCAAACTACTCCCAAAATTCTAGTTTCACAATTACCTACCGATCCTGCAATGCTTCTACTCTGAACAGGTACTCACAGGTGGTAGAAATACCCTAATTGGGGTCCCTGGGTGGCTCAGTCCTTTAAGCGTCCCACTTCGGCTCAGGTCGTAATTTCATGGTTTGTGAGTTTGAACCCCATGTCGGGCTCTGTACTGACAGCCTGGAGCTGCTTCAGATTCTGTGTCTCCCTCTCTCTGCCCCTCCCCCGCTTGCGTGCGCGCACGCTCTCTCTCTCTCTCTCTCTCTCTCTCTCAAAAATAAAATTAAAAAAAATTTTTTTTAAAAAGGACCCTAATTTTCAGAAAGGCTGTTTGTATTATCTATGTTGTCTTGAGATGGTAGTAGGTGTGTATATGCCTCTTTTCTTATCAATTATAAATTACCATTACTTTAATGTTATTATGGTAGCTAAGTTTGTTGTTATTTGGTCAACCCTACAGCTTGTAGTAAGTACACACACATCAATTGTGTTTTTGTCTGATCCTTTAAAAAATTTTGTTTTAATGTTTACTTAGTTTTGAGGGAGAGAGAGACAGAGACTGAGCAGGGGAGGGGCAGAGAGGGGGAGATACAGAATCTGAACCAGGCTCTAGGATCCTAGCTGTCAGCAAAAAGCTCGATGCGGGGCTTGAACTCACGAACTGTGAGATCATGACCTGAGCCAAAGTCAGATGCTTAACTGACTGAGCCACCCGGGCACCCCTGATCCTTTTTTAATAGCCACATTTTGAGAACAATATGGTCTGTGCTTCAAATAAGTAATATCCACATTCCAATTTTCAAAGAAGGTAGATATTATGTTATATATGTATGTACATAAAATGGCCATATATACCTGTCTAAATATACCTACCTACCTATCTATATGTGTCTATATCTCTCCCCTCCAAACTTTGTTAAAATACTTTCTTTAAAAAAAAATTGCTTTTTAATGTTTATTTATTTTTGAGAGAGAGAGAGTCAAAAGTGCATGCAGGAGAGGCAGAGAGAGAGGGAGACACAGAATCCGAAGTAGGCTCCAGGCTCTCAGCTGTGAGCGCAGAGCCCGATGTGGGACTTGAACCCACAAACCGTGAGATCATGACCTGAGCTCAAGTCGGATGCTTAACCAACTAAGCCACCCAGGTGCCCCCGCTAAGATGCTTTCTAAGTCCTCACACCATATGGGGTAGGGGAGAATAATCTGGTCAGATGACCCTAAAAAAAGGACCAAAAAGAACAGGCAGAGAAGGCTGCCCATAATCTAACATGGTGGTCTTTCAACGAAAGGACCATTCATTGCTTTGAGCATGGTCATATTGTTTTTATGACTGTAGGGTCCTTTACAACCTAAAATTTAAGAAGATTTACAACCTAAAAATTTAAAAACATTTAAATTGTAATTAAATTTAAAATTTAAAAATATTTACAACCTAAAATTTAAAACTCTCTTTCATTCATATTCATTCTGTGGTTTTCTGCTCCATCAATGGAGGTAGAATAGTTGACATGATTTGTCCAGTGGAAGCATAAATTTGTAGCAAGTAAATCTTATTTAAATCAAATATTAAAAGTCTGTTATTTTCTTACTTTAAAACAAAATTTTCTTGTTTGACATGAGCATTAAAACAATGTTTTCTATCAAGATTTCCTTTGAGAAAGGTAGATCTTGTAAATTCAAAGTAGAATAATGGTATCTTTTTGATGTTTCAGCGCTATCAAAAATCTGATAAAGGCTTGTCTTTGTCAAAGATTAAGTGAAACGAAGTTCCTAGGAAGTGACCTATCTCCAAAATAACAACATAATACTAGATATGGGAGATGTGCCTGTCCCCTATAGTAGAGGTCAAGGCACCACTGGAAACGACAGGCATTTTCGTTTTCTGTATTAAAACATTTTCCAATCTAAGGCACTAGGTACCAGTTACTAAAAACACAGGCAGCAGACTGAGTTGGAGAGACTGAATGCTCCACTGTACGAAATGTTTAATATATTTAAAACAGAATATGTTGTCCACAGCACTCTGTACTCCGGTGAGCAACGTACTTTCCTTTGGAGCCATACTGCCAGTACAGCTCCTTCCTTATAAAACAGGACATGTCACCGTACCCCAACAGTTCTCTCACCTCTGTAAAACTGGGACAGTAACAAAAATGGCCTAATAAAAATCTCTGGGAGATTAAATATGATAATTCATGTAAAGTTCTTTGAGCAATACCTGGGACTATATATGGTAAGCATTTTGGAATGTTACCTATTACTATTACAAATCATTTGAAGAGTACAAAAAAAAAAAAAGAAGTATAGAGTGTTGGGTAACTTTTTGCAAAAGCCATTTAAATAAACATTTAAATCTTTAAAACACAAATATCTTTTCTTCTGTTGGACCAATCACTGAATTTTGTTTACATGGCTCATCTGTTCTATTTTTCTGTTCTTTAAGATAAATGGGAAATGTGAAGACAATGGCTGGGCTGTACTGAGAATGTTAATGGCTATGAAAAAACTATAAATACATAGAGAGATAGTGACACTAGACCATATTTACAAAAAACAAAAAATAAACCAATAATTTTTGACCTTATCATCAATGAAATCCAATGAACCAAATTACACCATAAAAGTACTTTTTACTGCCAGGATTCCCAGGGCCTTAATTCTTAGTATGCATTATAAATCTCCAAGATGAGAAATATTGCTTGTGATGAGCCCCAAACTGATTTCCCATGGAACCTTTTAATTCTGGAGCATCTTGAGAGAACAGAACTCCTCAAATGTTCCAGGAGAAACGCTGGGTTAAAGAGAAGTTCACAACCACTATTTCAATCCTGCACTTCTCTGCATGCAACTTTTCTCTTCCCAGAGCAACATTTTCTTACGGGTTACTCTTAAAACTCATGTTTGAAGGGTAGAAATCAGCAATACTGGAAAATGATTCCAGGACTGATGGCATCCCTCTTTATGAAGTGCTAATGAAAAGGAGCAGTCTATTATCTTGAACTTTAAAAAGTTGAGATGAATTCTTTAAAGAAAACTGTTGCTGTACCTCCCTGCTGTTCCCTCAGTGCCCTGTGGCCACATTTTCCCCTCTTTTCTGTGTATACGGCTCTTGGTGACATGACCTTGCAAGCTTCTCTCATCAAGAAAGGGTGGAGTCTGTTTCTCCACCCCTTCAATTTGGGCGATGCCTGTGATTTGCTCTGTCCAACAGAATGACAGGAGTGACAATGGGCCAGTTGCAAACATAAGCCTCTCTCTTGGAATCCTGGCCTAGTGCCACATATGGAAGTCCAGGCTGAAGAGGGAAAGACTGTAAGTCACCCCAGCTGAAGTCGTCCTAGACCAGCCAAACCTTAGCCAACTCAGTGTAAGTGAGGGCGGTCAAATCCAGAAGAAGTGCCCAGATGGGTGATCTGCAGAATCATGAAGTAAATAAATGGTGGTTGTTTTAATCCACGAAGTTTGGGGTAGTTGGTTATACAGTAAAAGCTAACTGATTTATACCTTTGTCTGTGTTCTCACAGCACCATGCACTTCTAGCAAAGCACTTAACGCACTTACCAACCACGTGTTTTTACATGTGGTCTCTCCAACTAGTCCATAAGATCCCTAAAGGCGAGTATTTCATCCCACTCATCAACGTACGTAAAGCGTTCGGCAAAGTACGTGACACACAAAACTTACTGAAATAGTGTTAGAGTGACGCCATTAATTGTAAGCTGCATTCCAAAGTTTACTTTTATTTACAACAGGCTGGAACAGACAGAAGTTTAAGGTAAATGAAATACTGTAACATGGAAAAGTGGAACCCTACGTTTATCGTACATCTCTTACCAACCGACCAACACTGCAGTCTGCTGTGGAAATGAAAAAAAGAAATGGCTATTGCCGGAGATTGTGTTCAATTACCGTCCCAGTACAATTAACAGTTCAAGGGACAAACAGCAGCTTGAACAGGTAAGGGGTTTATTTTTCTCATGAAATAACAAGTCCGGATGCTGGAAACCCAGGGCTGATGTAGGTGCCAAGGATTTTATCAAATGACTAGGCCCTTTTCTCTCAATTCCTCTGCAGCCATGCTTAGCATTTGCCTTTTATTCCCACAGCCTCAAGACAGCTAGTGTACCTCCAGTTATCATGCCCATGGTCTAAGGAAGGAAGAGGAGGGAAATGAAAAAAGGGGGAGAAAGGCCCTCTCCAGAGATCTGTGCTTACATCTCTCTGGCCAGAATTATAGATCATGCACAACCCTGGCTGCAAGAATTTTTGTTTTCTCACTTCTACAGTAAGAAAGAGAAGGCAGGAGTTTGGAATTGGTGTTTATTGAGCCAATTTATCATACCTGCCACAGACAGCTGAAGTGACAGCACAAAATCATGCGCAAGACTGTGTGGCTGATTTTAGATGCGGGTATTCCCAGTATTTCCTTCCAGCTGCTCTTAAACTTCAAATTTGGGGTATGGGGGGATGGATTTACACATCTGGTATCCTAATGCTCAAGAACAAAGTTTTTAGACAGTATAGGAAGGAAGTGGGGATCACCAAGAGTGGGCATCATTCCCACTCTTTTGGGGCTGGCCGCGGCCCATGTTTTTGAATGTGTGACACTGCCATTATCCATTTTCAGAAAGTGTCCCTTTAAAAGTGTATTTTTAAATGCACATGCACAGACACACATTATTGCTAGATTTGAAAAGTATCTGTTTTCAATTCTAAATTAGATCAAAAGAAAACACGCACTCACAGTATTCTTGCAGTATTTTCTCAGGTTCTGAATCTCATTTCTGTTCTGTTCTAACTAATATGATCATACCTCCAGTATGTAAGAAACGAACAAAACAAAAAGGTCACAAGAAAAATTTGCTAACGAGCTTTTGTCAGTTCTTTTACCAAATGCTTCATATGGTGATTTGGGCACAACTACATAACACATCATACTGAAGTATAATGTAGATTCTGGTAATCTTACACTTCTTCTCAGAGGTGAGTAACACTCCTACTCACTGTCCATTCAAAGATTATGGCAGCTCAGCAGGCATTTAGCAACAGTGAATGGGAGAAGGACCAGGTCTGGCCTTAGTGTGAGCGGTCTAGCTTGAAGGTGTGGCTCTCCTCTTTCCAAACTGATCTATAATTACCATTAACAATTATAGGTCTCTATCCCTCCTACGACCCACCCAAATGTAAATGTTACTGTTCCTGCCTTGTTTTTTTAAACAAAGGCCTAGTGTGTACAAGTACCAATGAAAGCCTTCCTATCCACAATGTCAATGTGAGCATTCCTATGTTAAGTAGCTGGATTCAAAACAGGCTTCTATTTCTTGTTATAACACTTGCCCAGGAGCTATGTTATAATATGTAATCAGCTAGATGCAGGTAAGTACGTTTCCCCCAAGATGCGAGCTAGCCATATGAGGACCTGATTTAATCCTGCACATGCAGCATGGTTACAATTCCAGGCACAGAATCCCTGAAAGAGTCATTTACTGAATGGCATCAGGTGGCCGAAAAGAGTTCATGCTCCCTCAACCTGTCTTTTTGTAGACTTACACAGAATCAAGAGACTCCCTGCGATATAACTAAATTTTTTGCATAAGAATCTTAAAAGAACTATACAATTTTTAGAAATTAAAAAAAAAAAAACACGAATGGTCTCGGTTTAGTTTATCTAGTGGTTTCAGTTATTTCTCCTGATAAACCTTCCATCAGAACATCTAACGGCTGGTTTGAATTCAGCCTTCTGTGTGTTCCTGTATATCCTCAAGTCTGAAACAGGTGGGCAGAAGAGCCAATGGGAGGAACTCGATCATATTCAGTCAGAAAAGTGGCCCTTGAATAAAGTAGTTGGCATAGTAAAGACTCTTTCATTTTTGGCACTTCTTAAACCCACGGCCTTGAGTCCATTGTCTCTCTACTCTCTCCTTTTATCTCTTTCCCTCCCTCTAACTTCCTGCCCCAGAGAAAGCTGTGTAAATAAATACACTGCCTATTTAAGTAGTTTGCAAACTGCCAACACTGCTTCAGATGCATGGTGTATCAGATTCAGTATTCTAAGATGCACATCAAGGAATGGATTTGGTTATTTAAGCTGAGTCTCACTTTTTAACATCTAAATACGAGGACCTTATCTTTGAGAGTGATTGTATCAATAGGCCACTGTAGGCTCACCAAACGCCACAGATCCTGGCTTCTCCTTGTTCTCCAGTGGAACACCACTCCCGCCAACAACCCCTAGCTCCCTAGCTGATCCACCAGAGCCTGGGTCTCCATTAATTTGCCTGCATGGCTCCACAACCTGAAGAATTATCATCAAATCGAGTAGATGCATAAGTAGCTATCCTGAGTAGCCCCACATTTCTGCTAATAACCACTTGGGTACATATATAAGTGTATTTTAATTATGCTCAGCCTTATTTTTTTTTCAAATTTGTATCACTAGTGATGGACAATAAATTACTCATTTAGCAGCTTCTCACAAATCAGAAGTTCTGACCATTAAGTTCTGTGATAAAGACAAATGAAGATTTCCCTATGGAAAAAGCCTATCAGTAAATTACTCCAACATCTCTCCTTCCTAGTTAGATAAATCCCAGTTTTAAGCTAGATATATGGTCAACCAAACTAAAATTTCCAGCTTGCTTCAGGTTAGGCTGCACTGTAAGCAGAACTGTATGGGGACTTCCAGGTAGGCTGCTTAAAGACAGCTGACCTCGACTGGCAAAAAATCTTTTCAGCCCAGTCTTTTCCTCATTTTTCCAGTCTGCAAGTGTTTGAGCCCCAGCAGCCATCCTGAATACAAGCTGACCTTAAAGAGAGAAGACCCTGTGCCAGGAGGCTGGAGGGAAACAGTAGGTGCCTGGGGCTCTAACAACCTTGAAGCCAACGTGCCAGCCCTGAATTGCCCACCTCTAGACTCTTATCAAATAAGAAAAAAATAAACTTGTAATTTAAGCCATTCCATCTTTATGACACACTGAGTCACAATAATCCGGAACAGACCTTCTTCCTTAAGCCCTGATAGGTTTGCTTTTTGTGCACCTCAGGAATGACTTTAATAAAATCAAATGAAATGACACACTAGGAGTAAACTTCTGTCCTTTGCAGTAATGCTTTGCTTCCACTCGTCAGAAATCTGTTTCCATCTGCCTCTCTCCTTTCCTGACAAAGGACAGGAAGAATTGAAAAATTTTAGAGCCATGGTTAACTCTAGCATCCAATCTTACCATCCCTAAGAAACCACATTTCATGAAAACACCAGGGTCCCCTAGGCACTCTGGCAAAGGTAATGAACTGCTCTTGTACCTACATTTTCCTTCCATCTCTACTATTTCTCATAAAAAGCAACAGAACTATTCAGAGCTGCTTCTGGCATTTCTAGTTTTATTCCAGGCACTTTCGAAACTTCACTAATTAGAGTCTCAGGTTTTTCCTTTCTTGATTTAGTTTTCTAATTAGAATAGAAATCATAGATTCATTGACAGCCTCGCCACTGCATGAGGTATATTAATTATATATGAGTTATATTGTCTCATGCCTCAGTTTCTTCATCTGGGCAATTTAAATAAACTGTACCAAACATTCACTTGGCATTCTAAGTTTCCTTCATCTGCTCATTTCTTCATTCTACAGATACTGAAGGTCTGAAGGTCTGTGCCAGACCCTAGGCCAGGAACTTGGAATATAATGGAGAGTAAACAGAGGCTTGGCCCTACTTCTACAGAGCTTATGGCATACAGGGGGAGACAGACACAAATTCAAAAACCACACAAATTATAATGAACAAAGAATTACAGTGCCACAGCATCACTATACAGAATTTTTTATTTCTAGGAAGTAGTTTGTCTAATGAGTCTCTAAAGCCCTATATTTTCTATATTTCATATTCAGCTCTTAAGTTACTTATGCTTTTATTTCCTTTCAATTTCTCTAGCTGTTTCTGTCATATAAGTCAAGCTTCATAGCAGAATTCTCTCCAACTGTAAACCTCTCTTCTAATCCTGTTAGAAATAAGGGGGATCTACTTGAACTCATATGGATGGAAAGAGGTCCAAGTAGTAAGAAAAACAGAAAGATGTAAAATAATTTGAAGAGTATATTTTCTAAACTGTTGGGTCCACGTGCACGTACACGTACACCCTGAAATACCCTGTAAGCAATAGTTGTCATTCCTGGAAAAGGGACATGAGGAAGAAATACTTTCCTTTTTTTTTTTTATAGCCGCCTGTGACAATTTAAGTTTTTACCATGGGATCGTATTATTTTTTAAAAGAAAATTAACCATGCTGCAATTTCTAACAGGCATTATACCTATATTTGTATCATGCCAGAAAAGTAACTTATCTAGATATTATTGGGAAAGTGACTCCCCGACCCCTTCCTGCCCACAGCTCCCTTTTACCATGCTTACAGTAAGACTTCTCATTTACCCGAAGTATAAGGTATGAACTTTTCTATTATCCTTTTCTATAATAATGTCGATAAAAGGTCTTCAGTCGTTATATTGCTTGTAGCTCTTCTGAGATAAAACCACTCCTACACTCACCGTTTAGACTTCTACATTATACACCTGACACCTTTCTACTTTTGACATGCTTGTGTGTCTCACTGTTCCCTCAACAACAGTGAGACAAAGCAATTTCACAGTTATCACAAGGGTTATCATGAGAATTTACCATGATATCTTGCAAGACCTATACAGAACCTTTTAAATGACTGCACAGGAATGTGGTTCTCTTGAGGACTGTGTAACATGACACTGTCAATTCTCAAGGTTATAAGTCTTGTGAAGGGCTCATTGGGGTGACGCTACATGCACATTTAACAGCACCCCCACCGGATGGCTCCACACAGAAGGCGTCACTTTTCTATTGCCAACACATCTCAGGCCTGCACTCCATTTTACCCTAACTGGTCTCATTATCGTCTCCCATAGAAGGGAACTCTGTAACTCTCTTATACTTGCTCAGCACATGCACTGGCGCCCACACATGCTCAGGGTCCTCTTGAAAACCATGGGCTAAAAAGAAAGCTGGAAACAAAAATCCTTACAGTAGAGAAGGAGGCAAACATTAGCTTCTTCATCATCAACTCTGCTGAGTTCTTCATTTGTTCACAATTTTATACTAATAATCTGAAGAATCTATAACACAAGCTCCCCTTGACCATTACCGGCTGTCCCATTTACCTTCAAGTCTTCAGGTCTAGCCCTTAGGCCAACCTGAGATTCAGGCATTTAAAAGGGCTTATTGTTGAAAAGCTAATGCTGGCCACACCCACAGGGGTGAGCCCTTGTATGGGAGGGTGAGGGCCTCTTTAAAGGCTTATGGGGAGAAAAACCTAAACTAACGCATTACAGGAAACACAGGTAGTTGCTTTCAGTTTTAGAGCCTTTCAGCCTCCAAGAGCCCCTTTTGACACTGAAAATGCCTTGAGGGGAAGTAAACTGTCATCCACCCCTGCTCCTCAAACCTGTAAGGTCCATCCTACTGACAGCAAATATGATTCTACTAATCACATAAATACAGAACAGAAAACACAAATGTTAAAGACTCTCACAGAGATTAGAAGACCTTCTGAGATTATTTCCTTGGAATCCAGATTGAGAAACTCTAAACTAATCCATTTACTGCCCTGTAGCTTATTATAAGGTGATTTCCTCAGAGGGCCTCCTAACCAAACAGGTAGGGGAAGACTAATGCTTCCCAAGGCAAAAGAGAAGTGTGTAGAGTAAAAACTGCATCCCCGGGAGGAAGGAGAAGTGTCAGGGAAAAAAAGGGGTCCTGACAGCAGGTTGGAGAGGCCAACACAGAGCCTGTCTTCTTCCTACTTTTGCCTAGAACCAGAATTTTTAAACTATGGTAGAGGCCAACACCAATAACTCATTCGTATCCAAAAAATCTATCCAAGAAAAACTTTCGTGAAAATTGAGCAAACCTCTGAGCTTGCTTTCACAGACACGACACTTGGTTTTGTTGGAGAAATGAATAAAGTACTGCGCCAAAGATGGCCGAATGGACCACAACAAGCTCTGGTCTCTAGCTTGGAGGCCCCTCTTCCGGGTTCTTCTTGCCCTGTTTGCTGTGCGCCCGAAAACCCCCACAGATATGGAAACTGACAACTATAAATTACCCTCCCCACTTGCATTCGGCGCTCAGATCTTTGGAGAAATGGTCTCCTCTGAGCCCCCCCCCCCCCCCCACCGGTGTTAAAGAAATCTCCGACCCACCAAGGTCTCCGAGTGCCGCCTGGTTTTTCCGCCAGCATTCCAGCCTGGTTCCGTAACAGTTTCTCTGCTTCTCTGGCACCAGCTAAGCGGCAACCGCAAAGTGAATCAAGCATTTGTTCAGAGGTCATACCTTTCCAACAATACGTGAAAAGGAGCAGCTCACATAAAAGGGAGAGGGCCACAGACAAGCTCAGAATCCCAGACTGAGCACATCTCTTCACGTGAGTAAGCTAGGATTCTGGCGGACCTCAGCACCGTTAGGACTAAAACCCTTAATGAGGGTGCCCCCTAGATGCAGATATGGCAAAGCACTCCAAAGCTTAAAAGACAGTTTCATCAATCTGCTTAAAAGCTATTTGTCACCTTGAGATTTACTCATTAAGGAGCTAGGGTGCTCACCCTCTAATGCATACATTTCACACCCATGTTCAGTAGTCTTGGTGAGATGCGGGTAAGGGGTATGGAACTATCATCCACGGCAGTTTCTCATTAGCGCATCTACTTTTGTCCCTGACATTCTATACGATCAGAGGGTTAGAGAAAAACTATGCAAAACCCAACCAAAGCAACATTTTAGAAATAACTTTATTGTTTTCTAAGTAAACTTTTCACTTGAAAGAAAATGCCATTTTTCAAAATCTCCTAATTAAAAAAAAGAAAGGTCCAGAGTACAAGTATTTGCCACATCCATTTCCCTAGAAGTAGCATTCAATAGGTTACAGGAAAATTTGTCAAAGATTGGTAAAATCATTTCACTTTATCCTTATCAAATCGGCTGGGTTTTTTGTTTGCTTTTTGTTGTTTATACAGATGGATGACATTGATGAGTATATGAAGAAGTGGGCTCCCCTCTTAATTTGCTAATGGAAGTATAAACTGGTACAATTTAGAGCAACAGGTCTCAAATGACTTTGACTCAGCTTCATTTCTACAAATATCTGAAAAAATCATGGGTGTGTATAAAAATTTAGCTAAAATATTTTTCATCATAGAGTTTACAACACGGGAAAATGAAAAGCAACTTAAACATTCAACCACAGAGGGCAGCTAAAGTAAGTAAGAGATCACCCAAACAATGGAAGGATAGAGTTGTTTCAGCCTGCTTCACTCCTGAAGATGGAAAATGAGAGAAGAAATATTTAAATTCCTTTCGTGATTGTACTGAAGAGTAAGGACAGTTTTACAATTTCTTACAATGTTCCCAGGCAGTATCAGCTCTCCTCCAGAGGAGAAGAAATAAAAGCGAAGAGCTGGCATTTTCACAAGCTACGAGGTACGTATCCATCCAAGACGCCAATACAGATGAGACCGTAGAGATTAATTTTAAAAGAGGGAGGAAGCCAATTTTAAATTACAAAGGTCAAAACCCTATTTATTCGTGGTGTCTGTGACTTTCTTCTCCTATTTGCTAAGTGGGTGAAATGTCCATTTTTTATTCACTCAAATATTCACTGACAACCATCTCCTAAGAGCAAAGGGCTAGAAGCTGAGGAAAATATTTTTCTTTCTTCCTCCTCCTCCTTCTTCTTCTTCCTTTTTTTTTTTTTTTTTTTTTTAAAGGTAGTTATGTGAGGGGTGCCTGGGTGGCTCAGTCGGTTAAGTGTCCTACTTTGGCTCAGGTCATGATCTCACGGTTCATGAGCTCAAGCCCCACATCAGGCTCGGTGCTAACAGCTCAGAGCCTGGAGCCTGTTTCAGATTCAGTGTCTCCCTCCCTGTCTCTCCCTGACCCTCCCCCACTCATACTCTGTCTCTTTCTCTCTCAAGAACAAACATTAAAAAAAAATTTTTTAAAGGTAGTTACGTGATTCCAATGTTTATAACCTACAGGAATGTGATATTCATATGAAGAAGTCCTGAAAAGAGCAGAGGGTCTGGGAATCCCATCTCTACAACTGTCACAATCCCATCAGACCAACACCTGAAACTGCTGGAAAGCTGGTGGAGACCTGCCCGCCACCCCCTGCCCCCGCAAAAGGCAAATACGGTGAGGAAGCAATCATTTATCTCAATGGATTCTATGATAAAATCCAGCTAAAGAATCAGCAAAGTCAGAGGCTGTGCCTTCATTTTACCTACGAGTGGTATGCTTAAGCATACCAAAGTTACACGCTTGCTGGATATCCCATAGGTAGTATGCGCTATAACCAAATCAACCCAGGTCTGATGCTCTAAGTACAGGGCTGTGACTTAGGTCTTGAGATTTAAAAATAATATAGCCTCTTCAACACAAAGCAGTAGATGGTATCCTATAAATACTTGACAGATTTACGATTTTTTTTTGACCATAGAAGGTATTATATTTATTTAACAGTCATGTAAGAATGAACGGCAATACCCAAGCAAAATAAGATCCAGTGCAGGTGAAACACCTATCTCAAGTTTTAATTACCTTTCATCGATTTTGAGCCCCAACTCAGTTGTTAATAACAGTGGCATGGTTCTCTCAAGTGCTAGAACGCATATAAAGCTTCTCAGGTGAACAGAAAACTCAAGACTTAATTTTAAGGGTTAAAACTCTCGGCTATGAAACGGAGAAAGATTTCGAAAGTGGCAAAGGGATCACCTATCCATTTCAAAGACATGTTTATCTTTTTGTATTTCAAAGGAAAGGCCTTTCGAAAGATCTGGCACAGAAATATGCATGTGAATAGAAGCACATTGAAAAATCTTAGCTTTCAGGTATAATGGCTCTCCCTCAGAAAGCACTGTGCAAGATTCCTCCATCTGGAAGGCAAAGGCGCATTTCACATGCTGCTGAGTACACAAGGGCCCTGCAGTGTGGCTTCTGTCCAGCTTTTATCTGATGACTCATTAACATTTCCCTTCATTACAGGCCTAAATCCTACTACTACTTAAAAGTTTCACTCCCCAACTGCAGAAATGCATTCATTCGTGTGGTACTGAAACATGCCAGAATGTTAAAAAAGAAAAGAAAAGGAAAAAGAAAAAAGAAAAGAAAAGAAAAGAAAAGAAAAGAAAAGAAAAGAAAAAAGAAAAGAAAAAAAGAAAAAAAAAAAAGCAAGTGGTACAGGGGGAGGTGGGGGATGAGGGGGGCGGAGAAGAAAAGATAATTATGGAAGACCCAGTAAGCAAATTTGATAAGTCTTCTTCTAGAAATATTCATGAAAATCTGTTCTTGAAAACTGGTAGTATTTAGTAGCCAATCTTTTCCACATGCTTTTACTGAGAAATGTTCTTAGAAAGATCACAGAGAGGGGTGATAACAAAATGCGTGTCATCAAATGATCTTTTGGTCTGGCATGGAGTCTCTCTCGCACATCCTCTGTGTGGATTGCGGCTCCTTCCAGGGCCTATCCTATTCACTCCGTCTTAATCACACTGTGCCTTCTGCCTAGTGCAAGTCCTTCCAAACACCGCAAGCAAGAATGCAGCCATCCACCAGGGACAAAGCATACTGTATTCCGTTAGTTTCCACAAAGGCAGACCCTGGGGATTTAGAGTTGAGGTCTACAAAAGCACTTTAAAGAAGAACGTACTCACCCATAGGAAAGAGTTTCTTGTGAAACCCCTGTGGTCTGAACACATCTCACGGGAAAGAGACTGGTTCTTTACTTCTGACAAAAGGTCTTTATTAAAAAGACAAATGTGAAATATAAATGTAATCTGGGGTAAGTAATGTGAATGAGGCCCTGAAATCATTGCTCTTTTTGGCCCACATTCACAGAAATCACACAGCAAAGAAAGTCTGTAATAAGCTGGCTCTGCTGGCATCGTGAGTGTGGCCTAAATGTAACTAAATCCCTCAGCAGCCAGATGTAAACGGCTATGTCCTATAGGTTTATTCTCTGCCTGCTGAAAGCCCTCTCTTCCAACTAGAGGACAAGTTATTAAGAACCCGGTTGTCATCTTAGATTGGATAGATCATTTGTTTCCCTGGATTCTTTTTCTCATCATTTACTCATTACACGCCTCCTCCTGATGTAAGGAGACATTTATTAGCTTCTGCATTTATTGCATTGGCAAACAGAAACATTCTGCTGCATTTCCTGGGGGGTTCACTCATTTATCTATTGGATAAGAGACTGAAGTTTTCTACAGGGCAGAAAAATTAAAATATCAGTCAGGTTGACAGCTAGGAAAATGAGGGTCTCTCTGCAATAAGCAGCTTTCTTGAGCTTTGGGTTTAGTGAGGAACTGCCATGTTATTTCTCCAAACTACTGCTTCATATGGAACTAAAACTGTGGGCCACTGGCTAGCAAACTAATACTCTGAATGAATGATACATATGGTACCCAGTAAAGTATCTGAGATGCAAAGCTAATTGGTATTTTAAACAGAAAATGTACAAAATGCTTTCAAAGAT
Organism: Acinonyx jubatus; assembly: GCF_027475565.1. Classification (NCBI taxonomy): domain Eukaryota; kingdom Metazoa; phylum Chordata; class Mammalia; order Carnivora; family Felidae; genus Acinonyx; species Acinonyx jubatus. The sequence goes on along the minus strand of NC_069383.1, from coordinate 20,380,627 downwards.
CCATTCCCATAAGGAGCTAGGGAACGAGCACTTCTCAAACCAATGAAACTAGAGCAAAAATCACAGGACTTAAAGCTGTAAGGGACCTTTCAAGGTATGGAATCCTATCCCAAGAATCTTCTTTACGGCATCCCTGACAAGTGATCGTTCTCATTCTGCCTGACACACTGGTGGTGTGAGGGAGACTGTCATACCCCACAAGGCAGCTTATGTTAGAGCTGAAGACCTCTGGTTGACAGGAGGCCACCTCCTAAAGGTGGCCTGAATGAATGCGTGTGACCTTGGGCAAGTCATTTGACCTCTCCTGGCCTTGGGGTCCTTGCTTCAAAAATTAGGTTACCCTTACGTTGAAAGAACCAGAGGTGAGGAGGGGAAGTCATTTAGAGACGCAACTGCTGCATCCCAGCCAGAAGACTACTGAATTCAGCAGGTCGTGGGATACCACGCTGTCCTGGGAGACAGTGTCCCAGCATAAGCAGAGCCACCAGGCTGGTGTCTAACTGTGCTGAATCCTGGCCATTTCAACCAGGACATGGGAGCTCATTTAGGGTACAGCTGTCTTCAACTCTTTGTCAATTCCTTCTTCAATTCTTGTTGCCTCCTTCCTTTTTGGCTTCACTTCCCCTGAACCAACTTGGTTATACACCTTTCGTTCTTGACAAAAAGCAGAAACCACAACACAATGGAAAGTTCTGTTGAGGCCGGCGATCACTAACACAACCCCGCAAGGAGCCGGTCTATGCCAACCGTGCCCTGATCTTCCTGCTTCTCTGGTAACAACTTTCTGGGGTTTAGCTCTCCACTGAACAAAGCATGAATGGCCTAGTATTGTGCCAGCACTGATTATACACAAAAAATTGATTTTTAGGGTTTTTCCCAGTTAAGGGTTTGCATATTAGAGAATACCAACCTTTCTTACACAATATAGCTCAAAATATTGCTCAAGTCCCACCAAATCATTTTGGGGATAAGAAAGAGTAGAAATGCTAGTAAGAATATTAACTTCATAAATCAGTAACATCTTTTAGCCAGGTGTTCATATAGCCATTTTTCCTACACGGCTCTTAAATCCAATGAGAAGAGCAGCCTGGGTAACTACACTGCTCTGCGTGCTACTGCAGCACTGATGAGCAGCTCCACTCGTGCCGCACAGCCTCAGTTTACCGGCTGGAAGAGATTCCCACTCATGACTATGAAAGCCTTAGCTACAGTCCGTGAACTCCCTGGAAGGAAGTGATGCAGCATGTACTTGATGATAACTTCATTAAAAGCCCCCTTACATGTTCAACCATGGCTTAGAAGCCTGTGGAACACGGCAGTACATAACGCTGCAAAGATTCGTGCCCTTCCTCCCAAAAGAGTTAACGTCAACATAAAGCTAGAGGATACTTCATTAAAATTACAAAATTACACCTGCGCGATAATGACCTAGCTTCTAGAGTCTCCCCCACTTGTGGTATCTTTCATTTGATCAGCTTGGATAAAAAAAGCAACAGAGGTTCTTTAGGGGGGGTTCACAGTTTAACGAGACATCCATATGCCATTACGTGACAGGATGATTAAGATTTTTCAATTTAGTTTCAGCATTTATTTTATCCAAGTAAGAGTATTCCTGAAGAAGTCCTTAACTCCTAAATTCCTTACAAAAACACTAATTCAAAGGGATACATGCACTCCTATGTTTCCTACATTATTATTTACAATAGTCAAGATATGAAAGTAAGCCAAGTGTCCGTCGACTGATGAATAGATAAAGAAGATGTGCTATATATACACAGTGGAATATTACTAAGCCAAAAAAAGAAAGAAATCTTGCCATTTGCCACGACGTGGATGGAACTAGAGAGTATTATGCTAACTGAAATAAGTCAGTCAGAGAAAGACAAATACCGTATGATTTCACCCATATGTGGAATTTAAGAAACAAACGAACAAAGGACCAAAAAAAAGGACAAACCAAAAAAACAGACTCTTAACTATAGAGAACAAATTGATGGTTACCAGAGGGGAGGTGGATGGGGTATGGGTGAAACAGGGGATAGGATTAAAGAGTACACTTAGCCTGATGAGCACTGAGTAATGTATGGAACTGTTGATTCACTCTACTGTAGACCTGAAACTAATACAACACTATGTTAACTACACTGGAATGAAAACAAAATCAAATAAAACTAAATTCTTCCAAATGCTTCACTATATGTAAGGAACTATAGGAGGAACACAAAAATCAACACCACACCATCTCTGTCCTCAACTAACCAATCTGCCAGAGAGTTTATATATGTTAATATTTAATATTCACTGATAAAATCCTATGTGCCAGGCACTATAGTGTGCTTTACATGGTTATCTGATTTAAACCATACAACACTACCATCAGGTTGGTATTATTATTTCTGTTTTCCAGAGGTGGAAATTGAGGCCCAAAGAAGTTGAATAGTTAACAGATTGATTGAGCTTGTCAGTGGCACTACCAGAAAAGAATCCAAGCCCGCTGGCTCCAGAGATGCTATTCTTAACAGCTCTGCCATAGTGATTTCTAAATAGCCGTATAAAAAGTTAAATGCCTTATGTAAAGAAATCACATCTGTACAGAAGGATCAGGAGGCTTCACGTAGAAGGTAGCAGGTAGCCTCTAATTAAATCCTATTCCTTGCCTCAATCTATTAGTAGATATTTAATTTATTATATTAAAAAATTATGTATTTCACTTAGCTTTAAAAAGGGAGGAAGGGTGATAAATCAATTGTAATTACAAACAAAAGCAGATACAGGTGCTAAGAGGCTGTGATGATTTTATGGATATCCAAACACTTGTTTTTAAATCTCTACACCACAAACTGAAGCCAAAAAACAAAACAAAACAAAACAAAACACACACACACACACAAATAATCAGAAGGAAACTGGTTAACAAGTCAATGAACATGCGCTTTCTCTGACATAGCAATTATAAAGGTCAAAACTTATTTTCACTCTATACAAATTAAACTAAAATGAACTGCTAAACTGTATATTACAAGGCCTTGAATTAAATTTTGACTAGTCAGACTTTTCTAATAGAAAATGCTCTTAAAATCTTTTGCTTTTTTCTAGTCCAAATTCGCATTCCCTCCATGATGATAGAGAACCACTTCCCTGTACAAATCAGCACAAGTCTTACACTATCCCACACCATCCAAAATAGGCCTGCACCAACAAGTCCCAGTGGAAGACTCCCTCTGCCAGACTTTGTCCTCTCCAAAGAGTTAACCACCAATTCAGGCCTCAAGGCTTGGTTCATGGTCCTCCCTCCTTCTGGGTCTCTAAGGGAGCTCCTCCTGTCTAGTGGCTCTAAAATTTTCCCCAGTTCAGTTGACAAATTTATATATCCAGCTCGTATCTTGCCTCTGACGACATGCTCATCGGTCCAAATATTTTGCTGACATCTCAACTGGCTATCACCGAGACACCTCAAAATTAAATGGATAAAAACACAATTGCTGATTTGTGCCCCACAGACATTTTCTTGTTTCAAAGAGCCAACTCATCGTCCTGGTCTTCCCAGTCTCAATAAACGGTTCTTCCTTTCACCCAGATGATGACACTCCAACACAGGAATCCCCCCCTTCTTTCTTTTCTCCTTCCTCATATTATATTCAGTGCACCACATCATGTGTTCTCACTCCCTACTTTCAGGCCAGACTGCCTTGTTTCTTCTTCTTTAACAGGCAGATAACGGGCTTGGGTTTTATTTTAAGAGCAGTGGGGAAGCAGGAACAATTTTGTAAGCAAAGAATGATGTAATATAACTCAAGCTCTTAAAAGATCACTGTAGCTCTTAGTTGGGGAATAGGCTGGTGGTGGGTGGGGCAGATAACAGAGTTAAGGTGACAAGTGATTGCAAGAATTTAGGTGAGAAATGATGGAGGCTTGCTTGGTCTTTGTTGGTAATAGAATTAGAAAGCAGACAAAATTGAGCTGTGTTTTGGAACAAGTCTCAAAAGAACTTTCTCATATTCAAAAGGAAAAAAGAGGGCATGTGAGGAAAAAGAAGAATCAATACTGTGTCGTGAGTTTTTTAGCTTCAACCCTTGAATAGATAACGGTACCACTTCCTGAGGAAGGAAGAAAGCTGGAGGAAGTCTGGTGTCCAGAACACCTCATAACCTCTATGTCTGCTGTTCTGAGTGAGGGAGGGTGTGCATATGTGTGCGCACACGTGAGATTCTACGTGGCCCCATGCTCAACCTTCTCTACAGACTGTTGTGCCCTTCCTCTTAACTGCTTCATTGTCAGACCACAACATCTGAAACAGCACCTCTCCAATCTATTTTCCCTCACAATATCCATGTGTCCTTAATCACACTTTATTCATCATCTGATTTTCTGGCTTTCTTGCCTTCTTAATGGTCACACACTCACTAGATTATGAGCTCCTTTAGGGCACGTATGTCCTTCACATCTATTCCTAACTCCTGGGTGCCAAGCACAGGTCCCGGCCCATAACTGCTACTGGATAAACATTTGCTCAATCAATTATCCTCAGGAATTTCTAGGGAGAGGGGAAAAAAACATGCCTAAAAGACAGCTTAGCAAACTGTTTCCAAAAAGGGCCAGATAGTAAATATTTTTAAGTTTCGAGAGCTACACAGTCTCTTGCAGCTACTCAACTCAGCTGGAGCATTAAAGTAGCCACAGAGAATATGCAAACAAATGAGTGTGGCTGTGTTCCACTAAAACTGTATTTATAGAGGCTGAAATTTGAATTTCATACAATTTTCGTGTGCCATGAAATTATTCTTTTGATTTCTTTTCAACCATTTAAAAATGTAATAAGCATTCTTAGCCTGTGGGCCGCAGTTTGCTGACCCCTGGTCTATCCAAAATTCACACATCTAGTGTCAAGGAAAGGAGAATGAGGAAATGGTAGTCTAGGTGATCAGTGTTAACTTCCACTGAAGAATTTACACTGTAAAATAATCCTTGTATTCACATACCTGTTACCCTTCCACTAGCCTACTGGTTCCTTAAGAAAAGGAAACCAGGTCTATGAATCTTCTCACCAAATACTTAATGTTTTTTGGTTTTTTTTTTTATCACAAGAGAGGCAAGAAAGAAAGGAGGAAGAGAATTGCAGAAATGTATCCCAACTCTGAAACAAAGACAACGCTTATTTTCTCTTGATTCTGGTACTATCTGGCCATGATGAGAAATACAGCAATTTCAAAAGATGAGTGGCCATACAATAAACCTCAATTTCAAACTACAATAATGACTTTAATTGAAAGACCCTTAAAAAAATGTAAAAAATTCTAAGAACTCTCCTATTATCCTGTAGGTCAACCTGTTCAGAACAAACACTATTTTCAAAGACAAGGTCAGCAATATCTCTATTAAATACAAAACTGACCTCCAACCATATACCTCTGTCATTAAAACTGCATTTTCTATAGTTAAAAATGGTAAGACAGACCATTAAAATGAATTTTAATTTATCAGATAAAAAAGGTATGGTATGGTATTTAAATATCTAATAAAATTATGCCAAATGTAAATTGTAAAGCAATATCCTGTAACTGAGTGCCTTGAAAAAAAATTAATGGGAGGGGGGTAAGGATCATGCACAAATACGTGTCCCCAAGCTCCAGCACGGCCACTCTAACATTTACCGTCCACAGTACAGAAACCAGCAGGGGGTCTAATCTCTTTGTGTTTGTTTGTTTTAAGGATGGAAAAGAGGTAGAGGGCAGGAGGGGCATTATAAGCCTGAAAGTAGGGAAGGGAATTCCCTCAAAAAGGGGGCACAAAATGGAGGTGCAAAGAGTAGCTACCAAGCCTTTTCTGTTCTGATAGGATCAATGAAAGCCAGAAAGGGAAGAGAGGGATCACGAAAACAGGTTAACCATGTCCAATCTGTGGACATGATTAGAGGAGAAATCTTTGTGCGACTAATATTACAACGTATGTGGGTAATCCACATAGTGTTCAGCTTTGGTTAGGGACACCGAGTGAAAAGAGGCCTGCGTGATTCTTTGTGTCTAACCCAATCCCATCCCAACTCTGGCCTCCCAAGAGTCTATGCAGCACAGAGATTGAGAATGTGGACATTGAGAATTGAGAACATTGTTACTCTGCCACTCTCTGCTCCAAGGTAAAAGGAGGATACAGGCCTGCACATGAATGTATATGACGTACGCAGCACAGTGCTGGCAAATGGTAAGCTCACAATAAATGCTGTGGTTCTTCCTTTCAAATAGCTAGGCAGGATTATTCCTGCTGACTTGGATGTGGGGGAGGGTGATGGGGGCCTGAGGAAAGGAATGTGAGGTCACAGGGAGACCTGTGGGCACATTTCCATTGATAAGGAATTTTCTTTTAAATACTGGAGTATTCACTTACCAGATCCCGAGTACCTATTTTCTATTCCTCTAGGAGAATGAGGATTAGAATCACCCTTGAAACTGGAATGCCATTTGAACTCAAGAGAACTGATCTGCTAACAAAGTACAGACCGAAATAAGCAACGTCTGCCAGGCTTGGCAAGACAGATACTGTACTTGAAAAGCAAACCTGGCACTTGCTGAAAAGATAGTGAAGAATGCGCTAGAGCAATAAATGGCATGGAATCAAGGCAAGAGACGTGGGCAACTGGTGTGCAACGGGGCCTGCCAGAAGGCTCTTCCCCCATATGCGTGGTTCACGCCTGGCGCTCAGGTCCCTGCTCAAGTGGCACCTAATCAGAGGCCTGTCAGTATAAAACAACATCTGCACCTATCTATTCTCACCCCAACACACACAAGCTTGTCATTTTCTCTTCCCTTATTATGAGTTATTTCTCTTCACAGGACTCATTACTGCTTGACATAAAATATATTTGTTATATACTGTCAATATCAACAGAGTGTTAACTCTACAAAACCAGGAATTTTTGTCAATTTTGCTCTCTGGTATATTCCCGGAGCCTAAAACGGAGTCCGCCATATAGTTTGAGCTAAATAAATATCAAATGAATGATCCAGCCTGGTGAAGAGCTCACGGTGACAAAGAAAAGAAAAAGACACTGAAAATAAAAATTTCTAAACTGTAATGGGGTACTAAACTGCTTGTTTAAAAAATATTAATATTGCCAGTTAAAGCAATAATGACTTTTCATGTTCATGCAAACCCAGCAAACTATCTAAAAAGCATTCTAAATCACAGATGGGACCAAGAAATTGGAGGACAGTCATTCTTGAAACCAACAAAAATGAATGAGGAACACACAAGGTAGGTTTATGAGAATGTATAGTTTAGAAAGTTTATTTCACTTGTTAACTAAAATCAGCACACATTCCTTTCTCCCATAAAATGTCCACAGATAAAGAAAGTGACTAGATGTATGTTAAGTAAAAGTCAATATTTCTGTTCCTTAAAATACTTACCAAGAACATACAGTATTTTATTGCCATTACTGATTTTTGGATAAATGAATAATGAAAACTACAAAGCAAAGAGAGAACCTACCTATACCCATTTTTCTATGTGGATAAACTTTAAGAGCAGTAATTTTCTCAAAAGAAAAATGATTTTCTTCAGATAATGGGAAGATCCAGAAAGTACATTATATAAAATAAGCTCTGGGAAATTGGGAAATTTTTTAAACTGCAGTGTGGGTGTGCAAGGTGGCAAGTTGCCGTATTTTGTACCACAGAGAAAATGGGAAAGAAAAATACAATTTATCACAGTTACTTATGCTTTTATCTTTAAATTATAGCATATTCAAATAAAAAAAGACATTCACCCACGATTGAGAAACTAGGTTTAATCCTTATAATGCCCATAATTTATACTACAATAACTGTATACTTCAGTCATTAAAATATACTTGGTTTCCAGGGACTGAAAATACAAGATCTGCATATATAAAAGATAATTTAAGGGGCCCAACCAATATTCGTTGTATTTGGTTTTTTTGAGGCCCAAGCAATAAAGACAACAGGAAGCTGTGGGAGAGACATAAAAATGAATTTAAATTACAGGAGAGCAACACAGAGGTTCACAGAGATCTTTTGAAAATATTACTGTTTGCTGATTTTGTTTTTTAGATGTAGTATTTAGTCATTTATTTCTATGCAAATTCTCTAATCTCAGAATGCCTCTGGAGAAATCTAGTCAAAAGAGGTATATTCTTGGGGCGCCTGGGTGGCTCTGTCGGTTAAGACTTCAGCTCAGGTCATGATCTCGCAGTTCCTAAGTTTGAGCCCCATGTCGGGCTCTGTGCTGACAGCTAAGAGCCTGGAGGCTGCTTTGGATTGTGTGTCTCCCTCTCTCTTTGTGCCTCCCCCGCTTGCATTCTGTCTTTCTCTCTCTCAAAAATAAATAAATTTTTTTTTAAGAAAAGGTATTTTCTTAAGAAAGTTAACACAACTTACTGTGATTTTTTTTTTTTCCTGAGCAGGCCAGCAATATGCTGAGGTGTTAGTTTTATAATTAAAAGGACTTCAGTGATTTTGCTCTTTGGTGGCACTTTTAACAGACTCTTGCATAAACCGCACAAAATGATGAGACATGCCAGAATTAAGTCTGACCTAATACACTTTTCTATAGAAATGAAATTTACTATTTGATATCAACATCCCACTGTTATTTCCCCGAAGTCATGACCACACCAGAAATGTTTTCTGCCTCTCAGGAATACAATCCAAAATAAAAGCCTCATTTAAAAGAAAAAAAAAAAAAGACCCTTGTAACCAGGAATAATATTCTGATCCATGAAATCCATCATTAAAGCACAGTCTGTGTCAAGGAATCACCCTACTGTGCTTTTGTTTTTGGGTTTTGTTTTACCACGTATCTCCTTGCTCTTGCCCCAACACAACCCTATGACCTGTTTTCACCCAGGCTTTCATGCTTTCTCCTTCTTTAATGGATAATACAGAAGATGAAAACATAACTCATTCTGTACTACTTGTTAAATAAAAACTCTGCAAGACTGACCCAAAAAATCACAAAGAAAAGTCAATCCTTATTCTGCACTGATATCCCAGATCAGAGACTTCCGATGGAAGATTAAAATAAAAAATATTCAAGTAAAAGACATGTAATCATAGCACATTTAATAATTCTACAGATTCTTCAGTCTCCTCCATCCCTGTGCTCCTCACACCCCAGCTACTTCCTTAAAGCTGCTTCCCCTGAACTTTACAACCACAAGTCTCTAGAACCCAGTCTCCTTATGTGTCCGTCCCTGGGCTTGGGGAGCCACCCTCCAGAATCACAATACCTCAATGTTTCATAAACAAACCATTCCTAACCTGGAGAAGTGAGTTCAACCAGCTCCATTTTGTTGTTGTTCTTTTTAATCTCCCACCTACTGGCTGGCCTTATAGTCATAAATGAACAAAGATTCTAACCAGCCTCTCCTCAAAAAATGGAGAATGAAAGGAAAGACCTCAGCTTAAATACACTGAAGTGTCCAGATTTGATCTCTCTCCCTCTCTCTAATATACAAACACACACACACACACACACACACACACACACACACACACACACACACAGAGAGTCATTCAAATTTGAAGGGATATACATACAAGAGAAATCTTATTTGGGGCGCCTGGGTGGCTCAGTCGGTTAAGTGTCCGACTTCGGCTCAGGTCATGAACTCGCAGTTCGTGGGTTCGAGCCCTGTGTTGGGCTCTGTGCTGACAGCTCGGAGCCTGGACCCTGCTTTGGATTGTGTCTCCCTCTTGCTCTGCTCCTCCCCTGCTCACGCTCTCTCTCTCTCAAAAATAAACAAACATTAAAAAAAGTTTTTTTTTAATAAAAACAAAGAGACATCTCATTTTATCAAAGAAAAAGGTATTTACAGAGCTCTGAAAACCTAAAAGATTAGGCACACCTAATTGCAGTTTTCTTCTTTTTTCCTGCATTACAAAATGGTTATACAATTGAGCTAATCGCTGTTTCTAGCAAAATTCAATATAACATTTCAACATAACGAAATAATGGATATTTTTTTCCTAGAGTTTTTGTCCCCAACAAGTTACCTCAAATTGTGCGTAATTATCATCCTCCTAGATGCTGGAGACTGAGGCTTGGCAATAGCTGCTATCCGAATTTAATATCCATATAAATTCACATAAAAGATTTGGTTTCATCTCTACACCCTCAAGACGTTATGAAAACCACTTTACTGATGAGGCTCTTGGGGTGAAACAGGTTGCATGGTGTTTCTAAGGACGAAGAGTCAAAAAGTAGGTCTGACATGACTGATCTTTGATGTCATTATGTTTACTTTGTGGTCCTATGAGGGAGAAGTCTCAAGCCTTTGAGGAATACTAGAATCATCTAAGCCCATCTCCCTAACTTGCTGAGGCCTGGGGTTATTAAACATCTCAAGTAATTATGAAATAACTGAGAGACAAGCATTTGGAAATTACTGCTTTACAACACAGTGAGTATGTGAAAATTAACAAATGGAACAAATCGGCAAGTTAGCTGTCCTTTCCTCTGTTAGAACAGATCAGGCAAGTTCTACTGGAACTTTCTTTCATTCAGTACAGCAATTAATTAAAAAAACTACCGCGTGCCTGCTTTGTGCCATGGTATCAATAAACCCAGTGAAGTTTTGTTTGAGTTTCATAAAACATAAGGAATGGTATCCAAGTATCCAATATATTTCAGTCACCTTTGCAGTACTTGGGATGACCACCCTAACACCAATCAGTTCCAAGGGCCAAAATAAATATTCATTTACTTACTCAGAACCTATTTGAAAAGATAATAATAAGGACTAAATACTGCCAGCACTCTGCCAACTATATAAAACCAATTTTTAAACCTCCAGGCTTCTGCTTCTTTGTCTGAAAAAGTATACTTCCATACTAGACAAATGCTAAAGTTCCAGGGAGCAGTAAACTTTCATGTCTATAAAATACTCCATTTCATTCATTCAGAATCCAGGTTGCTGTATCAATAATGGTTTTAACTGTCAGTGAGCATAGGCTTCAAATACAGGCAATCTTGTTTTGTTGCCTGGCAAGGCTTGAAATCCAGGATTCCATCGTAATCACTGTTTCCATTTGGCTACTCCTAAAGTAATATTCATTCAAAAACTATCTTTTGTGTAATTACTCTTAAATAGCTAGAGTATAACTGATATTTCTGTAAATGTAGTTACTCGATATAACTGGTGCCTTTATTTAGACTAAAACACTCTTTTGTCTTTCTGGCACTATTCTTTTGGGCACCGAGTTCAGGGTCACATCCAAATGATACATAATTTTTTAATGTACCCAAAAGAGAAATGCCAATCTCTGTCTTTAAATGCATGCTATTTAATTTTGACAAACAGTTCTAGGAATGTCTGCCAAACTTCTACAATTTACAGCAAATATATCATGAAAGAATAGACCATTCACAATTTATTATGTATTATTTTTTTTGAACTACAGAAACACTCACTGTAGTTCTAGTTACATTTTCATGTGAATGACACTGAGATAAGCGGAAAAACAGATCTCAACACGCAGATTACCTACCGGAGGAGATAACCTGAGGATCTCAATTCTCCACCTTAAACTACCCTTCTCCTGCCTGTGTCTGCACTCTCTGTGCCACATCACATACTGTCCATCTGGGCAAGGCAGAAGCACACTGGGATTAAGCTCTAGAAACACTGATATTAACAAGAGGTAACAGGCAAGGAGGAAAGACAAGAGATGAACTGTGTCGGATTCAGCCACTCTTGTGTATCTCAGGTGCCTACAATGCATGGCCCCTGGACACATAGTAGGTACTCGACATCCCCTAAAAGGGGGATGTCTAACACAGGGTAGAAGAATGTACAGAGAGACAGCAAGCTTGGAGATTTTCTAGTGAGCAACGCTGAAGCGGCAGATGGAGACCATCACGAGAGATGAAATAGAGAAATGGCTTCTGGGTAGTTGACTGAATGGTGTATTTCTGAGATTTATAATATTGAAATTACTCGGGTCAATTCTGAAGAAGAGTCTCAGGAAGCCACTGAGTTGGAAGTTCAAATAGCTCTACGAGAGGAGGACTATTTCTGGCCTTAAATTAGAGAAAGGAAATTGATAGTAAACTTCTATTTGTGTGACCATGATCCAAATCTACAGGAAATTTATGCCCCAGGATCCTACATGTATACAATCTAACCAGCGGGCAAATAACAAAGCCGGGCTGTTGTGGAGACAGGGTTCAAGGGCTACTTCACCAGAGATGTACTAGAAAGAAATGATTCTGCAAAATGAGCTGCGGCAAAGGAAGACGGCGGGGGAAAACGTGTCCAAGTAGCAGTGCGAGCTGGAAGGGGACACCACATCCCGTTCTCTCCTTGCTGCCAGCACACTAAGACTTGCCATTACATGGCTGATCTAGCTTGGCGTGTAACTTTGATTTCTGGATGCTTCTCCCGATAGTATTTCTCAGACCACCTTCTTTCTCTCCATCCTCCAAGGAATAAGGCCCAATCTGCAGACCTTTTGCCATCTCTCCTATCAATTTAGTCTGTGTACTTCGTCAGATGAATTGTATCCAGCATCTGATCAGGCCCTACAAAAGAAACTGGCGCAATCTGTCTTTACTGTGGAACATGATCCGCTATTAAGTAAGCCTACTGGTGCAGAGTTTATAAAAGAAGCCAAGAACAAAAGATGCTAGGGGAGACTCAGCTGAGAACCTGCTCCTTAACTCTAATGGCTCTAAAAGTGTCATGCCCACTTCCACCAAAAATCTTCTCAGAACAAGGGGCAGGGCACTGGAACTGCATAACGAATATAAGGCCAGAAAGCACAGGTCACACAAGAGAAAAGACTATTAACGAGGATAAGAGAAGGGCCTGGCTACAACAGCTGGGAAACTGAAGGCAAGTTACTTGAGGTTTCTGAGCCTCAACAACAAAATCAACAACAGACCGGGTGGTAAAGACAGAAAATACCTTCCCCGAAGGGTCTGTGCTGGCATTAAAAGGATGGTGTTAAGTCCTTTCATACACCGACTGGCTAATAATAACTCCTCAGTAGATGGCAGCTGTTTCAATGACGCTGCTGATGATACCAACATGGATACCGTATTTCTTGGCCAACACTGTCCACAGTGCAATAGGCCAAAGAGTATTTTCACCCAAAGCCAAGTCTGGGGATAATACATGAAGCTGGGCATTCTATTTAAGACAGGGCTTGTAGATAAAATTGTTTACCTCCTCTTCAAAACTATGTAAAAAGTAATGGCTAAGAACACTGTTTAGGCAATATGATTTACTTCAAAACTTTGCTCAAAAAGTAGTATCTACACCAATGTTTAATTTTATATAAATAAGATGTGCAGTTGTATTAATATCAGTAAGTAGTGTGACTGGACCAGAAGGACCCTCACCCAAATCTCTAAGAAAACATGCAGGATAAGGTGTAACCTGAGGTAAGGTGGACACTAAGTAAGTTGGAAGATGAATATCTTAACTACATGATCGTTTTTTATATTAAAGACTTTTACCTCCTGAAAACTCATTCATTCATTTATTCAACAAAGATTTACAAAGCACCTACTATGTGTTAGGCACTGTTCCAGGGACTGGGGATACAACAGTGAACAGACAAGGTTCCTGCTCTTATACATCTTAAGTGAGACTTACAAATAACAAGGGCACAGTACCGTGGCCACATTATTCTCCCCAGACCTCGTGTTTTCAACTGTCTCTGAAGGCAACTGAAATTAAGAGCACATGACTACTGACCTTTATTCCGCTTAGCTCACTGGATACAAAGACCACATTTTCCGACCTAGGCAAGCAAAACCTAGAGCTTCTTCATCTAATACTAGCCAGTCCTATAAACTCTTCCTGAAGGGTCACAGAAAACTCAAGGCTCTGAAGGAAAGGAAGGTGTTAATACATCTTGTCCTTAGTCTTCTAGCTCTAGAACTGTGTAAACACTTTTGGGAAGATTTTTAAAGGCCTGCAATGGTAATTAAATATTTATCTAATTTGATTACCATCCTACTTCATTTTATGAAAGAGAAGAAAATTCCTATTTGGACCTTGATTCTTGGTGGCATCAGCACCCCCTGCCTGATTCGTCACTCAAGGATGTACATACAAGTCCTGGGTTAATAGGCATAATTCTGGGTCCAGAGATGGAAGCGCTCTAGTGAAACCCTACTACCCCTCACTCCCAAGTCTGCAGAACTGGAATAACGCAAGCCTGAATAAAGAAAGTGAACATAAACACAACACTGAGAATTATAGGCACAGTTTGCTAAAGATTCTTAGAAAGACTAATGATTATAAAGAGAACTAAAAGTGTGAACAACTCCTAGGACCTTAAGAATCCTCCAGCCTCTTTCTCGTCTGTCTCCTCTTTTGCAACAGTGCAATGGCAGACCATTCTAGGATGACTGCAGGCCCTCAGAAGTCTTCAAATTAGAAACTCTACTAATGAAACTATGGCTCTTGACTTTGGGGTCCTACGATGGAAATCAGGAAGGACTCAAAACTGTAGGAAACGGCACTGTGCAGGCCACAGCAGATCTCAGATGGTGTGCTGGGATAAGCTAGTGTTTCCTGAAAAAAAGATTCCCTGGCTTGAGTGTAATGCTGAAACATGGCATGCAGCATCCTCATCTTGGAAGCTCTGGATGTATATAAACTCTGACAAGGCCTACAGTAAAGAAATCTGTTCAGCTAGTTAAACTTAACATCCTTCAAAATTATTTGGCCGTGAAACCCAGCCCACTTCTTGACAAACACATTAATTTTTAAGAGTTCGCTAGTGCCTACTATGTGCCATGGTGATCAAAGGGGAAATATTTCTGGTCTTCAGGTAACTTACATATTTAATATTTATTTTCAAAGACAGCTATTGAAGGTAACCAGTTCACTGGGTCTTTATCTGAGCCTTTAACCTGATAGATCACTCCAACTCACTAAATTCCCCTCTAAATCCCATGATCTTTAGCTCTCTGAGACAAAAGTGGTAGCTACTCCTCACAAAACATCTCTGCTCTGGAAAATAATAGTCTGGCATAGTCTCCCTGGATCCGCTGTGGCAATTAAAAGCTCTGTACCAGATGCCAAAGGGTGTTTGTGCCATTTGTATTTGTCACTATACCTACATACACTGCCTGGCTCACCGGCGGGGTTTAACAAAGGTGTTTTTGAATCAACGGTAAATGACAAGGACTCCTTCTAGCCCCTGAAAATTCAGACTAAGAATGACCCAGATCAAAATCCTATCTTAGTCTCTGTGGCCAAATTGGATTTAGGTTCCCTTTATTGAATGCTGCCCTTACTGTGCCAACCTGCTTTATATGCCAAGTTCAGATGTGGGCACTTCTTTATTGATGATGTTATGAGCTAATATTATTTGCAAATGTTTTAATGACCAAATAGATCTTTCTAACTGGAGCTAATGTGTTGAAATGTAATCCCTCATAGAGGCACAGCTGTCTCATGGTCTGAACATAAAACTGGGATTCAAGAGCATTTTCGAAGACCAGCCCTGCAATTTTCTTTTAAAAAAAAATTAACGTTCGTGTATTTCAATTCCTCAGTCAGTGAAACAGGAAAATAAACATTGGCTGGTATAACTATGTATAACTAAATGGAGTATGTTTGAAATTTATAAATAAACAAGATACCAAGGAACAAAACAATCACTAATTATGAAATTGGATGCAAAGAAGATTCAGAGGTCCAGCCCATTTTCAATCACATACACCGGAAACACAAGATGACTTCCTGGCTGCAGGGTTCTCACCAATAGCAAGAAAAGATCCCAAAGAAAGGAAAAGTGGTATTCATTGTTTGACAAATAAAACAGCCTGGCTGAGCCTCCTCACACAAAACAGAAATCTTTAAAAGTGAAATTAATTTTCCCTGGATTTCCTAACACTTTACTTCTTACCTTGTCTTTACACGTTCAAGTGGCATATCGTTTTAAAAAAACTGTTATGGTAAACAGAATTTAATTATTTTACGGTATGGTCTTTTACAAGGTAAAGGAAATGTGAGGAGTTGAGAAAGTATGCATCCCATATGGTTGGCGTCGTAGCACTTATGATCATTACAAGCACTCACAAAAAGGCAATACTGGGCTTTAAAGCTGAACTCTGTATTATCTCCTTCTCAGAGCCCTGGGGCTATCCCTGCAAAGCACAGTGGTCCATTCTAAGCCCTGAATAGAGAAAAGGAAGAGATCATTAAATTATAATTTCCATGCACAATTGGTACAAGTATTTCCTACCAACAGGATTAATATGAAAGCAAGATCCCAGAATAAAGCTGCTCAGCAGAGAGGATGGCAGTTTAGTGTCTTGTAAATTTGATTTCACTGAAAGCCCTGACACATCATAATGGTGAAATCCTATTTACTGTAGCAAGCAGGATGGATAATGCTATTTAATACCTGGTGTACTGTGTGCCATCAGCTCATAGCTTTGTACTCCATGCTCTCATCTTACCTTCAGGTTAATACTTCTTGACAGCCTACATGGTAAATAGAGCCCCAAATTAAGTGCTGATCCTGTGATTTGCAAATCTTTCCTCTAAAGTTAGGCACAGAAAAACTGGCTCCAGTTAAAAGGATAATATTCACGGGATGCACTTTTAACAGGCTCACCCCAGAAAAGAATGTAAGTCGCATAACCGTAAAGCCAGATTTAAAAAGCATTTCAAGGTTATCCAAATCACATTTCCCATTAGGAAATTCAGAGAGGTTAACAGAAAAGCCAAAGTGTTTGAAGGACTTGTTGAATAATGAATTAAGGATAAGACCCCCATACCCACTATCTTGCGTGGATCACTCCCTTCCCCCCAAGGAGAACAAAACAGAAGGAAAAAAAAACAAAAACAAAAACCTCCATTCCTGCTTGCTGCTTTTGGAGTATTTGCAACAACAAGCTTCCTTTAGGGAGGTAGTTTAGAGTATAAAAGGGTTTGGTCTTTGAACCCACGTTATAAAGAACTATGTCAATTATATTAGCAAAAGTTGTAATGATACTGACCCTTATTAATTTCTCTACCTAATAATTAAAACCTAAGTATATTTAGTTGAACTATCATTACTTGCTAATGAGAAAAAAAAAGAGGAACTCAAGGTAAACCACTACTAAAACCTCTGTCGTGTGTGATGGCATTACAATTAAAAGAGTCACTCACTGGCTTCCACTGCCTTCAGTGTCCAACTCGTGGACCAGAGAACTCTGTTTCTGCAACGCTGGGTAACTTCAGATGACAGGGAATCTGTCCTGATTTCAAGATGAATGAGGAAGGCAGTACAACAATTCAGGGTGCCAAGGGAATAATAGATCTCTAGGTTGACAAACGCAAACTAGTTAGTTATGTACCACAAAGTTGTACTTGCTTTTAACTATTGTGTTAAATTTGCTATGTCACACCGTATGGCCAAAGCAGCCCACACAATAAAATTTAGTATATGTGAATGAGCTACCCATGTGACCTAGAATGGGTAATGATGACTGTTTAGAGAGCATTTGAGGGTGAAACTACCAAAGAATTTTTTTATCCCATAAATTGACTTTATTAAATTATCTTTCTACCCAAAAAGCATGTTTATGTTTTAGTATTTCAGATGGCGCTGATCTGTGATTCTATCCTATATTAATCCCTTCAAAAGGCTGACCAAGTTTCACTCAATGAAGTATTTTTATAATGACAGACTTCATCTGGTAATAAAAATACATAATAATTTCTTCCCATAAGGAGCACACTGGGCTGACAATAATCCGCTCTGTTGTCGTTTCTCTTTAATGTCATTGTTGGCATTATTCTCCCCCAAGCTTTGCACAAAGGAAAAGAGAAACCGAGGTACTAATTGACAAAGAAGTCAAGCAATCAAAAAATCCAATTAATCATACAGATGAGCCCAACTCTTTATGATGCAATGGAAGATATGCCACCCACTATAAGTAAAAGGCTTTTAAAAATTGCTCATTTGATGTAAGTAAGCACGACCTTAGAATTTAATTAGTAACTCTCTCCACAGGTGACAAACTAGCGAAGTACTTTTCTTCTTAATGACAATTTATTTTTTACCATTCTCTTTGCATTGCTCTCTTTTGCCCAGCTTGTACAATTCCCTCTCCTTAATTGTATGGGATTGACTGCAGTGTGTATGCAAATAGCTGCTGAAATCCGGAGGAGCCTATAAACTGAGAGCAATACAGATCCCCCTACCCTGTTGCTCTGAACATTATAACTGTAGCTAACTAAGCCCTCTGATCTCCCTCAGCTCCTCAGCTCACCAGGGCTTTTATAGCTCTCTTCACACTGTGCCAAACCCTGCCATTCTTACGAGTGCCAGGAGCAAAGTGGATTCAGTAGAGCAAATCAATTCAAGTTCATAATTGAGAAGTTAGACACGCAAGACACACTAATCATCAAAGAACTCACATCTCCAAGATGTCCTGGGCAGAAGGGGGTCCTTCATGCTGGAAGATCTCTGGGGGAATCTGGACTCTGCCCTCTCATACTATGGCCTGGCCTTGCTTCTCACTTCCCTCCCCACATAGGGGTAACAGACTACTGGAAAATACACATTTCCCTGAAGAACATGAAGACAAGCGATCCAGATTCTAATGAAATGGCCATCAAAGCGGCTTATCAACAGTAACAGAGTCTGTTTTCTTTCTAGAGATGGAATGAGATGACTCTCCTATAGCAACACAACGAACATACAGATGAATGGTTCGAAAACATTTTTAAACTGTTTGAATAACTATGAACTCCTTACTTTGAAGTAGAAGGAGCACAACTAGATATTAAAATAACTCTTAGAGGTATCACGCTGTAATTGGTAGGTGATAGTACTGACTTTATGTATTTCCTTTTGGCCAAATGTCCCCGGGAAGTACCAAATCCTGGGGGGAAGATTCTGCATTTTGAATGCGTAACACCTTTGCAGTGGCATAAGGCAGCATTAGTCACATTTTAACATCAGGACCAAAAAGCACTGTATTAGAAGCCAAAAAGAATGAATTTACCACCCCAAGAACAACCAACCAGCAGGATTTAACTCATGAGTATAGAACTAACAAATATTAAAGCTAATACTGGCTAATAGCTAAAAGGTAAGGTGCTGGACCTGCCCCAGATTGAGAAGCTTTGGCTGTATGTTCTTCAGCAAATTACTTGAAGCCTTAGGGCCTTCATCTAAACAACAGGATTGATAGCCTCATAGTGCTGTGTGTGTGAATAAAATGACATAGTCCATGCAATGGGTCTGGCACACGTAAATACTCGAAAAACATTATTCTGAGTTACTACAATGATGATGATGCTACAAATAGTATTAAGGTAGTCAAACTTAAATATGATTCTCAGAGGACAGATATATACTATTAATTTAAATGACTAATGAAGAAGATTACCACTTACTTGGTGGATAGTTAAAAAGTATACATTAATTGCTTAGACATAATTTTATGGTATAAGCTTAGTAAATCTAGGATTCATTCACTCAACTCGTACGTGAGTTGTGGAACACACAGGGACAAGAAAATTACCTCTGCTCTGAAGGAATTTACAAGATAAAAACAGATAACTTACCACAGTTATCATGAATATGGCACCTTGAAGAGAGGTATATAAAACACTATGGAGAATTCCCTTACCAATTTGTTGAAAGCTTCCTAAAAACACTTAAGAACCTTTGCTTTGAAAGCTGCCCTAGGTTTCCTCTCATCAAATCACCAATCAGGAATCAATATTCTCCAAGTCTCTGGCATCAACAATCAGAGTTAGTGTTCAAGTCTCTTTCAATGACGTGACATACCTAAATGTGACCCCTTTCATGTTCTTTACACATAGAAGTTCAATTCACAACTATGTTCAATGTTGTCTGACAAAGCCAGCAAACTTTCCAAAGAAATAAGGACTTGAAAGATTTTTCAAGAGGCTTTGACTTTCTTTCTCAATAAAGAGTTGCTGGTTTTGGAATCCTGGTTCTAAGAAGGGTGAACTGGTGTCCAGTTAAATTATATTTATTCTGAGGCTCCTGGGTGGCTCAGATGGTTAAGCGTCTGACTTGATTGCAGCTCAGGTCATGATCTCACAGTTCCTGGGATTGAGCCTGGCATCTGACTCTACACTGACAGTGCAGGGCCTGCTTGAGATTCTCTCTCTCTCTCCCTGTCTCTCTCCCTCTCTCTCTCTGCCCCCTGCTCAAAAAGTAAACATTTTTTAAAAATTCTTATTTTATTTTTTTACTTATTCCTCCCCATGAGTTAGTGGTAGGAGAAAGTTATCTCAGACGCCTAGTGAACTAACCACTATGGACATGCGCGAGGAAAAAGCTCCATTCACACCTGGGAATTATCTAATTGACAGAATTTATTGAAATAGATCAAAGAGGCAAGCTGTATTATAGAAGTAAATGTGCTCCACATGCTCAGGGGGCTTGGGTTCATATTCTCAAAAGAAATTTGTATCAAGTCCATGAAAATGAACAGTTCAAGTAAAAAGATGCTGAGTCATCAAAAAGTGATAATGTAGACAGTTATGGTGTTCACCTAGTTGACGGGTAGGTGGTAAAGTGATGTTAGGGGATCATTTTTGGAATGATTTTATGAAAGACTGGTCAATGTTCCCTCTTCAGTAATGATACACCACCTAGTATCTAGTCTATGGTTTCATCATCTCATTTGGTTAGAATAAAGACATGTGCTTAAACCACTTTTAAACCACAGGCAGTCTGGATTTCATACAGTAAGTTAGATGATTCTGCAAGTGATCATAATATCATAATCATTTTTCTGACATTATGCATTATTGAATTCAGCACTTTTATATCTTCTAACCCGAAGTGTATGTAGACCTTCTAATAGAAATGGTTAGACATTGCACTTTTCACTGTCATCCCAATACAAGGGGAACTCTTTTTACAGTCTTCTGCACTAAACCTAGAAAATGCTTCATCATTGGAGACCTAAATGTCTCTCAAATATTCCTGGAAGAAATCTAGTTGAATGAAATTAATGTAGGTACTTGAGGAATGGCAATAGTAAACAGGATTTTACAGAGATGGGAGAAGACAGCAGAAAGTTGAATAATACTAAAGTAATTTCATGATTTTTAGTATTTTGTACACAACGGAAAGTAAGTAGCTTTCTTTAATGGCAACAGCTTTTGCTAATCATTTTCCAGTTTTCAAAGAGCTTTTATATACATCATCTTATCTGGTTCCCTCAATAACTCACAAACGTGAGCAAGTAACGGAGTATTATCCCCACTTCATCGATGAAGAACCAGAGACCCGAAGAATTAGGTGACTTGCCAAATAACAAGATGACAGCACCGTGCCTTCTGGCTCCTGGTCTAGTCTGGAGTTATTAGGTATTAACTAATAGTAATGTGATTATTCCACCCCAGGATTTTTCTAAGCTCACCAATACTTCCCAGTTTTCAGGTAAAATTCCTAAATAACTACTTTCCAGCCTTATCTTCAAAAAGAAAACATACATATTTTTTTCCTATATAAGAAGATGCTGATCGCAATGATTTGACCCCACCGTACCATATCCATCTGATGTACCACTGCTTGTTCTAACCTGAGGCCAAAAACAAGTTACATGCTAAGCAGATCAGTTTCACGCACGAAGAACAAATCCTCTTGGTACTTCACACTAATCACTGAATTATCTCCAGCAAATTGGTGGACTTATGAGAAATGGGTGAATATTTTTCAGTGACTTTTCTTGTACCCAACAGTGATCAATGACAAATTCAAAAGGTACCTAGCATAGTAAAACCTGAAGGTAAAGACAACCGTCACAGGGTGGGGAAAAAGGAGATGCTAGATAAATCACCTCAAAAACTACCACTGGTGCATTTTACCCTGCTAATAACATCGACTATCAAGTATGGTGCTCTGGAAATATGGAAGTAAAATAAGAACTACCACTGGCTGAGTAGGTATTCTATGCTGGATACTACAATAGGTGCTTTATGAGAATTAGCTCACCTAACAAATCAGTGAGATAAGTACTGTTATATCCTCATTTTACTGCTAAAGAAACTGAAATTCTAAGTAGCATGCCCCCAAAAACTCAGCAGGTAAATGTCCGCTCAGTGAATTCAACCCAAGCCATCTGACATCACAGGCTGTGCTCTGAACCAGGGTTCCGTAGACTATAACTGATGGGTCAAATCCAGCCTGCTATCTGTTTTATATAGCCCTAGGAGTGGTTTTAGGTTTTTAAATGATTGGGGGTGGGCGCAATCAAAAAAAGAGTATTTCATGACATACAAAAGTTACATGAAATTCAAACTTCAGTGTCCATAAAGTGGAATACAATCACACTTGTTCAGCGACATACTGGCTATGGCTGCTGTCACGCTGCAATGAACCGAGAGTGGGGTAGTCGTGACAGAAACCATTACATGGCCAGCAAAGCCTAAAATATTTCCTACCTGGCCCTTCTGAGAAAAATCCGCTGCCTCCTTCTGTAAGCCATTCCACTCTATGCTTATTTCACATCTCTACTTGGGTGTCTTAACAAATACCCCAAACTTTAAGTATTTAAAATCAAAGTCCTGATTTTCTCCACCATCTACATGCAGGCCCATATTTGGTTAGTCTTCCCCTATGGAAAATCCATCCCTCTAGGTATAAAAGCCATAGATCTAGAGTATCCTTGAGTTCTTTCACTCATGTTCAAAACCATCAGCAAACGTGACCAGCTTTGCCTGTGAAATATCCAACCCTATTTCATTCCTTCTACTGCTAGTGGCCTGGCCCAAGCCATCACTATCCCTTTTCTGAATTATTGCCATTACATCTTACTAGGTGTCTCTTGTATCAGTTCTTGCCCAAGACAGCAGCCAGAAGTCTCCCATACTCACAAACCCTCTAGCTTTTCAAACATGCCATGCATACCCCTACTTGGTGCTGGTTTGCTCCCCATTACTGCAGACCCACCTATGAGACAGGCCCTCCCTCTCCACGAGATCCCCACCAACACTCCTAGCCCCTGGGACTCCTTTTTTCTCTGCTTTATTGCTCATCCATATTATTGCAACCTGCCATTCAACAGATATATTGGATTCTAATTGAATTTAAGCTCCCTGAGGCAGAAGTTTAGTTCATTTTTTTTTTACTAGTGTATCTCTGGCACTGGACCAGGGCCTGACATTTATTAGGTGCTTAAGAAGATAGCTGCTCAATGAATGAGGAAATGAACCCTGTGTGCAAGAAGCACTCAGATTAGTGACACACAGAGATGGGTGAACATACTTAACATGTAAATAATTGTACTGAATGGGGCTTAATAGTAGATTTCTTATTTTATCTACTTTCTTATTAAACACCTTTCTAAACAAATCAAATTTTAGAAGTCTCAATCAAAGGGAAGAGAAAGCTAGCTTTGTATGACCTATGTATGAAATTATTCTAGATAAATCTACTTTCCTGAACAAGGGCACCAATGAGGTACTCAAACTCCCATTCTTAAACCCACGGTCTCATTCTGTTTTAGCCTTAATTCCCTCCTCTACATCTCTGTCAAACTCTGGGGCCATGTTGACTACAGGTACTGCCTCAGCTACTCCACTTAACTCTTCTCCCCAAGTCCTACTATTCAACTCCTGCCCGCCACTTTTTTTTTTTTTTTCCTCTAAATGTTTACCTATTTTTGAGAAAGAGCCAGAGATAGAGTGTGAGCGGGGAATGGGCAGACAGGGAGACACAGAATCCGAAGCAGGCTCCAGGCTTTGAGCTGTCAGCATACAGCCCGATGTGGGGCCCAAACCCATGAACCGTGAGACCATGACCCAAGACGAAGTGGAACACCCAACTGACTGAGCCACCCAGGCGCCCCATCCTGGCCACCACTCTGAAAAGAGATATTCATTTCTTAGCCACAAATGCAGGGAAACTGAGATTTCATAAAGACAATAATATCCCCTTAAAACACTACCATTTCTGAGAACCTACTCAACTTTGCACAATGTTTGAGAAAGACAAGAGTAGCACTCTACTATCTGACCTGGAGGCAGTGCAGTTTCTATACATTTAAGGAAAGGGGCGCCTGGGTGGCTCAGTCGGTTAAGCAGCCGGCTTCAGCTCAGGTCATGATCTCACAGTCCGTGAGTTCAAGCCCCGCGTCGGGCTCTGTGCTGACAGCTCGGAGCCTGGAGCCTGTTTCAGATTCTGTGTCACCCTCTCTCTGACCCTCCCCCATTCATGATCTGTCTCTCTCTGTCTCAAAAATAAATAAATGTTAAAAAAAATTTTTTTTAAACATTTAAGGAAAAAAGATGAGGGCGTTTGCAGAGTGCTAAATGCCTCATTGAGCCAATAACATGGCCACACCCAAGGCAACCAAAGAAGAAATGATATTTCCTGTGAGAATGATCTACCTGCTTGGCGTCTTCACTTCCTGGCCACTTGTTAACTAGGAAAACAGTTATATTTGTAATTATTGATGTTTAAATAAATCATATGGGAAAGCTGCAGATGTGGTACAAGAAGAGAATCAACGACAAGAAATAGTCATACCCTCTCCTCCAGTCTAGCCAGCTGCTCTTTGTAGAATGCATCCTGCTTCTTTATCACTCGATCTTTCTCTTCCAGCTGCTTAGCCTAAAAAAAGAAATGAAGAATATACTATATCGAGAAAAAGCAGCAACAGCAAAGCAAAAGTCAAGTATAAATTACATTAGAAATAAGTACACAAAGCTGAAGATTTTTGCAATCTATTAGGTCTCTGCCACAGAACAATATTAATAAGATGATGATTGCTGTATTTAAATGTAAAGGAGTCTACATTGTATTTTTTTTTTTACTGTGACAGCTGTGTCCTACTTTGTCCAAAAGTATCAGAATACAGCAGACAGTTTTATTTAACTTCTAAGAGTAATTTCAAAATAAATTTTTCTTAAATATTTTCTACAATAAAACTTAGATTTTATTCCGATCATAAGCTACATGGTTATTAACCTTTTTTCTTTTTTTTTTTTCTGAACAACAAAAATGCCTGTATGACATTTTCTACATAAATCTTATGTTTGAGAACGCTTAAATTACACACTGAAACCTGCACATAAATACATGTATTGGTCTATCTTCTTTCTTATGAAGCAACTGTCTTTGGAGGGAGGGGCAAAAACTACTGTAAATGTTTATCTGAATAACTGAAAATTAAAAGTAATAAATAAAAATAGTGAAGGTAATTTTAAAACTTGGTCGTCCCATTTCTAATTTACAAGATTTTTTTTCAAAATTAAAAAAATGTAATAAAATATTTTTTGATACTTGAAAAAATAAAGATAGTTACTTGTGGATGTTTTTCAAGGTTAAGAAATGTATTTTTCAACTGTTGTTTGTATCTTGATCATTACGTTTTAAGTGATCTTTATCTCTGATAACAGACCTCCCTAAATCACCCCAAATGATAAAAGTTTTTAATACTTTTGTTCAGTAAAATGCTGAAAACACACTTGACTAGGAATTTTAAGATATTAAGCAAGTATGTATCCTGGCACACCCATCCTTGTGCCGTGCAGCACATTATTTTGCAGGGCGATCAAGTGTCCCCTAGCTCAGCCTGGGTAAGGGTGACTTCCCCTAGAGGCTTAAATTCAATGTACCCATTTTGCACATTTATAGGTCATTGCTTCACTACTTACCTTGTCTTCAATGTCCTGCAGCATGTTTAAAACAAACAAACAACAGCTTTTTAACAATACAAGTAGTATTTTTTCCTAATGTCACAAAGAAATCTGATAGATAATATCTGAGATGCAAACCAAAGAAAGCAATGGGGGGAAAAAAATCAGAGGACTTGCTTAACTTGGAATGCATTTGAATGTCACTGTGCTGTTACAGTTTGAATAGAAGATTTCAATGAAAAGTTCCTGCTACTTGATAGCATATGAATAAATAAAAACAAACATTAAGATTGCGCCACAACATACTAATATGAAAGTATATAATCTATGGCTCCTTGTTACAACATAGTAAAAAGCTGACTAGTCTGTCAGGAATATAAAAGAAAAGGTAAACAAGGAAAAGAATTTTTAGCAAAGCTAAGTATGAAGAAAACATGCATGACTATATGACCTAAAAAGAAAAGATCTTCCTAAATTCAACACACACACACACACAATGAATACAGGAAATGTAAAAGAATGGATTTATGAGACCCACCATAAAAAAAAAAAAAAATCACTAAACCAAATGAATAAGCAAATGACAAAAAGAAGAAAAGAAATTTCAACATGTAACTGAGAGTTAAAGATAATACAACACAGAACACGTTTAAAAAGTACCTCCCCCCGCCTCCCGCTGCAAACAAATGACCTACACTGGTAATTCACACACAAAAATACAAATAATAAACACATGGGGTAAAAATCAAAGCCTAAGAGAAATCAATGAAAATTAAAATAATGAAATACCATTATTCATTTACTGAACAGACAAAAATATAAAGTACTAATAAAAATGTCAAGGATACAGGAAAATAGGCTCTTCCAGACACTACTGATCAGAATGTAATCTGGTATAACCCCTTTTTAAATCAATTTGACAAAATCTAATGTTTTTAAAATATACATATTCACTGAGATCTAAACTCTATTTTTAGGATTTAAGTAATTATGACAATATATGAAGATGTTCATGATAGGGTTGTATAGAACTACAAAAAAGCAAAAAAAAAAAAAAAAAAACCCCACAACATTTTAATGGTTAAATAAAAATATCCTCAAAATATACTAAGTAAAAAAAGAAACAGATAATAAACAGAAAGGACAGTATAATCTCTTTTTTGGTAGGGAAGAAAAAAACTAGGATACTCAACAAAATGTCAACAAAACTTATATGGTAGGCTTATGAGTGGTTTCTAGTTATTCTTGCTTTTTTACATTTTCCAAATTAAAAAAAAACATACTTTATAGTCAAAGGACATACGAGAGAATTGTCTGAGGTGAGAGAACTACTCTTCTTGCTTATGGTGGTAGTTACACAATTGCATGCGTTCGTCAAAACTCATAGAACTATATATCACAAAGAATGAATTTAACTACATAAATATTAGAAAGTGTATACAAATTAAGTACACTAAAACTTATGAAAATAGCTACATACAAACATATGGATGGATGGATGGATGCATACATATGTCTTTACTATTATTAATCTGTTTATCACTTGGCTGATTTTATTCTAGATATTTAATCCCAGGAAATATTAAGAAAAGCACACAAGGATTTATACCTAAGAAAATACAGCCAACATTATTTAAAGCAACAAATAATTGGGAACAACAGAGGTTTGTGTAAATAAGATTTGGTCCAACACAAAGATACTGATTATAAAGATTTTGTCCAGCTATAATGACCAAACATGGAGAGCCACTAAAAATTGTTTTAATAGAATAGTTAATTTTCTTTAACTCAAAATTTTATGTGGGGGGAAAAAAGCAGGTCATAAAATAGCACATACGGGAAATTCCTAATTTTGGTTAAGGAAGGAACAGGGAAAGTTGAGTGCCTTGTTACACAGACTTGGAAAAAACTACCCATCTTAGTATGCTAAGATGTTAACAGTGAATATGATATGCATAGTGGGATATTTTTTCTTATTTGGACTGTCCTATACTTTCCAAAATTTCTGTTATGAACAATTATTACTTCTGTGATCAGAAAAATGTTTCTTAAACATTAATATCACATAAATGTATCCCTGACTAGGATATGGAAAAATATGATAGAAAAGCTCAAAGAGTGAGGTATTAAGTAATTATATTAACAACCAAATTGTTTTAACAACTTGAACGATTATTTATAGCATGGAAATTATTTTACCTACAAATCCTTAATGTACTAGCACTTGATTATCTCTCCCATTCAATTTTTGACAGTACCCACCATGGTTCTTAAAACACTTGCACTAAATGTTTCTTTTGTTCACATATAGTGCACAGTGAGACTTTTTTAAAAAACACACACAAAAAAGTAATAGCTATTTCATTATGGTTATTCAGAAAACACTAAAGAATTCAATACTATAAATATATTGCTTGAACCTACTGAGGACCACATACACCAACAAATTTAATTTTGAGAAGCAACATAAATAAAGGATGTACAGCAATATCCTCATTCACTTTTCTAAGATGTAATCTTTGAAAAAATTTAAAGCAACATGTGAAAAGGTCAGATATGCACACTAAAAAGGAACTACCTCCAAAGACCCGAAAACACCAAACTATAGTCTAACATCACAAATCTTTCCCTAGACAGCCAACAGAATCAATAGTTTGCAAGCCACTGGGGAGAACAACAAAGCAAGAAACATGGCTGCAACACCTGAACAGCACATTGCTTTGAAACAGTTAATGTGATGCTGGGAGGGAAAGTCACACAATATGAATCCTGAAACTCAAACAAGCCTAGAATACATTGACTAAGCTAATAGCTGCCAAGTATGGAGAATCACACTCAACTTACAAAAAAAAAGCAGTAAACCAAGTGCAAGGAAATAAAACTTCTATGTATAACTCTCTAACAGAGAATCATTGTAAATGAACAAATAAAAACAAAGAGGATTACAACATTATTACAGAATTATTTCTTAGAAAAAAAGGAATATAAAAAATTTCCCCTCATCTCTTGTTTGCTATTATTCCTCTCACTACAAGAAATGTACGCTGATTAGTTTTCAGATCCTGTTGGATTTGGGACAACATGATCAGAACTTGGGAAAACATGACAGAACTTAAGTGGATCATTATGGAAAACTAGAGCACCCCATATGCAAGAGAAACAAAGAAAATAAGGAAATCAAGGTTCCTTTAAGAAACCCAACACATAAATATTTCAATGTTTTAAACTCGGTGGTAGCTAGTTTCAAAATAAAGTACCCATATATTTTCTTCCTTAAGACTTGATTCTTTTCAGAAAGGATACGAAGGTACTATGACTAAGAATATAATAAGATCAACAGAAGTAAAAACTGGGATTTTGGATACAACATATTGTGGTGGTGGGAACTTTACCTTCCCCCGTACATTCCTAGGTAACTCTTCATACCGAAAACTTTTGGGCATAGTAGTTGAGCCTTCTTAGGCCTGGTTGCTGCTGAGGACTGAGATGTGGCACAGGGTACGTGGCATTGAGAACCCAGTGACATCACAATCACTTAGCTCAGAGGTTGTACTTCTTCTTTGGACATCAAGGACAAGGCATGTTAAGGAAAGGTTTGGGACTACGGGAAAGCTCGTATATTTTGAATGACAAAGTACTTGGAAACGCTAGTGTTCAATTTTAATTGCTCAAGGGAGAAAACAAAGCAGGTACTTGCTCAATTTGATACTAAGAAGCCAGAGATTACCAGGATTGAGAAAAGGCAACAACTGTAAATCAATGCACCCAGGATATCCCTATAATTATATTTCCTATCATTCTAAATCTTGTAACAAATCTGAAACACACATATAATGGATGGAGAAAGATTTAGTCTTTCACAATGATATGGATCATCTGTGGCATAGATCAATCTCCATCTATGTAATAACTCACATAGGCAAATAAGAGCAGAAAAAAGAGCTTTATTCCTCATCAAACCTACACAGAACACAAAATATATAGGAACCTAATAAAATTATATGCTGACATAAAACAAAGAGAGAACTGAAATATCCAACAGGGATGAACCTAAACCTGTAAGGTAATAATACATTTAGAAGCTATGGAACATGATCATTGAGAATATCAATTGGCCGTAACAAAATAATTAAAGTAGCCATGTGTTCAATTAGCTGAATACTAGACTTCCGTTATAAATGAGAAATTACATAGGGTTCACTGAGCTTTTATCAAGTGGCATTAATAAACAAAGAATTACACAAAGTGCTGTTTTCTGAACCACATTAGAAGATGACCTTCAAAAAGGGTAACTCATCTAGGTTAACTTGAATGATGCCCAACCTATTATCAACTTTAGCACTTTTCAATGACTACTTAGAGGCACGAGCTATGACCAAACCCCAGCTTGAAATGTTAAACTACACTTATGTCCGCTAACATAAATTGAATACGGACCAGGACTTCCAACAGACTCCTTAATCCTAAATCTGGAACACATATCCAGGCCCCAGGACTTGATCAGTCCATTTGTTTCTGTTTTGTCTTCCCCAGAAGAGTTTCAAGAACTCTGGTCTACATTTCAGCTTTTTCATGCTAAGGACATACTGGAAACAGCCTAATGAAGAAGTCCTCTTCCACTTTTGGGCATATCTGCTTATTTTCTTCAAAATGCCGGCAAAGTGGCTTTTGAAACTAAAAAGTAAAGCCAACAATGAGTGAAGAGAGGACGTTATTAGGTACATAAATTTAGAATAGAAAACAACCTAGTGTTGCTTTGCTTTAAATTCTTCCAGTTCTCTCCTAGTAGTTGTGCAGAACATGGTAGTTAACAAAAGAAGCAAAATTAAGTGCTAGATGAAGTCAGAAACAATTTTACAAGCTTTCTTCTACAGCTTTAGAGAGGAAAAATAATTTTTTACTTATACACTTACTTCTCCATGTTTCTAGTTTCAGAACTTACTACCACTATGACATAGTAGGTAGTCCAGCTGGTGGGGAGTCAGGAAATCCATATACCCATTCCAACTCTGTTAAATCACGATGGCCACCTCAGGCCTCATCCATGTTCTAAAATCCTTCTCTAATATTACTTCCTTCATGTAGCTTTTCCCAAGTCATACCCACCTCCCCACCCCCTGCTGCCTCTGCTACTTTTGCACCTAATAAAACTTTCAGCAGGTCTCTTACGGCACCTGTTTGCCTTTTTTTTTTTTTTTAAGATTTTACTTTTAAGTAATCTCTACACCCAATGTGGGGCTTGAACTCACAACCCCGAGATTAAGAGTCACATGTTCCACTGACTGAACTAGCCAGCTGCCCCTTATAGCCCCTGTTTTTGAGTTTGTCTTGGATCATGTATGTTTACTCAGCCACTGTCCCTCTCTCAACTGTAAACCCTCCTCCCTGTCTAGGAAGAGATTTATTCCTCTCTGGATCTCTGGCTCAACTTAGGTCTGGAGCTTCCACAAAGGAAACACTCAGGACATGGTAGCTCAAATGGAAAAAAAGCACACTGAGGTGAAGAGACTGGAGGAAGTAAGTAGACACAACTTCTGGGGGGCAATTCTGTCACAGCATCTGTGATTTACTTCAAGATGCGCAGTATGACATCATGTGTCTGTGTTCCTTAGGTTAAGCTCTGAACCAGGTGCTGCCAGTATGCTACTCAAGAACACACAATGCAGGAGCAGTCAGCAAGTATTCTTACTGGAAGTGCGAAATCGGAAGCTGAAAAAGTAGAGGTGGATACTACAAGGGCTTCACTCATGCATGCCTTGATCAATAATGATGGTTTGCTAATTGGCACAATGACTGGTGCAAATGAGATTTTATTAGTGAAAATGGTTCATTAACTAGCATGATGTCAGATATAAGTTCTTTTTAGTTCGTAAAATGAACACTCAAAAAGATACAAGGGTTAGCTAATGGTAGGACACTCCTACATCTGCGGTGTAACCAGTTATCAGACAGTGAGAGCTTATGAGAACAAAGCACACAGCTCTAACTTTAAGGATGGTGCCTTAGGCTTAATCGCTTAACAGTCTTGTATCCAGGCATTGGTTGAAGACAGAGATTCTCACCTTTGGCATTACTGACATTTTGGGCCAGACCCTTCTTTGTAGTAAGAGCTGCCCTATGCATCGCAGAATGTTTAGTAGCATACCTGCCCTCTATGGTGCCAACAGTAGCACTCCAACTCTGAGCTGGGACAACCGAACATGTTTGCAGACATTGCCTAAACTGCCCCAGTTGAGAACCACTGGTTTAAGAGGATTGTGGGCTGCCTAAAGTCAACCATAAGCAGCCTAGTCTGCCCCAGGCAACACTTGTCCTGAAAATAAAACAACTTAAAAGAATAGACAACTGGGACCACTGAGTTTTACTGCATGGCTTGTATCAATTATTGCTAATACATTTTTCTTCAATAAACACCTGTTTGTATTATAAAACTGAGGTGGAGACTTGCTCCCATTATAACATGGCAGGGTTGCACCACAAAGGTATAATGTATAAAAGCAACAAGAATGGCTCACATGCATGTAATGAATAATATCTCAGTGAGAAAGGAAACTGGGAATGTAATTTTTTATTTGTGAATTCTTTATTTCTGAAGTATGCAATTTATAAAATAAGTATGTAAGTTCTGTCTTTTCTATAGCTCCCTATATAAACAGAATCAACGCCCGTATAACCTAAAATTTTTGAATACATGCAACTGATGTTCAGTTCAGGCAGAATGGATATCCAGTTGACATGAACTGGTACTAGTTGTTTAACATGTGTTCCGCTTGGGCAATGACAACACTAGACCTGATGTTAAATATTTTATAGATCATTCCTGAGAATAGGTATATAATGATTCCATTATAATTTACAACTTTCAGTGTTACAAAGCAACATGACAGTTCAACATGAAAAGTACTGAAATATACCACCTGCTCAGTTCAGTTGTGTATATTCCATGCTGGTCCCAAACACCCATTTGAAAAAAGAACATTCATCACGATACCCAGCACGTAAGAAACACTAACTAATGCTGAATCAAAAGTAAATGAACTGTTAGGATTTCAGAATTCTTAAATAAGCAGCTTTATCTTTTCTAATGACACTAACTTTACCTACCCCATGTTTACGAAAGACACAAGTGAATGCAAACATGCATCAAGTCTAAAAGACCACCTGAATCAAATTTGGCAACGGAATAGAAAACGATGTTCCAGAAGACCAAGTTCTATGAATAAATAAGAACCTCATGTCACAGAATCATTAGTAAGCTTAGAAACTTTAAGGATAAGAATGATCATCAAAAGAGGAAAAGGCAGTTTTTGAAAGGGACCATATTCAAGAAAACTACTGGGCTCAGAGCAGGAAGGGGCTTTTATTATCAAATCCAGCTGCAGAATAGATGGGCATTATAAACCACTGAGTGTTACCATCGCATATAAGAGCAGCATGGTCTTAACTCCAGACCACATCTGACGGGGTCCAGAGTAGAAAGGAGCAAAGTGCAGTTCCACTACAATGTCTCGATCTCCTTGTTCCACATTGTGGGGAATAGTACTTCCATTTCCAGGCACTTATGTATAATCCTGTTTTACCACGGAGATTAAAAACTCTCAGAAGCACTCTAGCACAGAGATGCTGCGTGAGCCACGCTATTTGTGCCAAGACACTTGGTGGCCCTGATCTGACACCTAAGTTGGACAACAACGTGGAAGCAATTACCGCCCAACTTCTGACTTCCTTTTCTTTGTATTAACTTGCGTTTGTTCAATTTACATTTAGATTCAATGCGTATATTACTGGGACCCATTGGCCGCGGTCAACCTCTCCTCTTATAACCTATTTCACATTTGGAGCTGGAAACAAACTCCAGAGACTACCCAGCTCCTTTTATAGGAAGCAAGCCAACTCCAAGTTCCTTGTTGACGGAGGGAATTCCCAAGGTCTGGGAGCGAGTTGGCTCTGGGACCCTTGCTCTTGACAGCAGACATCACTCACTGACTGGATTTCTTTTCATTTTGGCTCGACATGAAGGGAAGACAATGTAAAAGTGACTAGTCAACGATTTGTAGTTATTTTCAACCCTACCCAATATAAAGAGATTTTCAAAATTTGCTGTGAGGCTAATGGAGAATATTCTAAACATGTCTTCAAAACCACCGATATGCCATGTCAGCTCAGGCCCACTGGGATGCAGACGCGGAGGCAGATCAGAAGTAGGAGGGATGTACTGGGGGGGAAGGATAAAGGAGAGAGGGAGCAGGAGTGGCAGAGTGAGCCTCTGACTATGCTGTAGGTCTGATACCTGTGGTGCGAGGTGAGATTGGAAGGAGACAACCGCGTAGCTCTGAGAAAAGCTCTGAAACGGCCAGGACAAAGAGGAGCCCCAGGGCGAAGACTGACCATTAGAGGAATCCTGTGTCAGGCAAGATGGCGCAGCTCCAGAGCCTCTGCCGTGTACTATCAGCCAGGCAGGGGCATGGCCTGGGGACGAACGCCTGCGGTGGGTTCCAGACTTGCAGCAGCTTGAGGCTTACGGCCAAGTGCGCCCTTGGCAGCGCATTCTCTCCAAGAGTGAGAGCCGAAAGGCACACCCCCATGGCTGCCACATAACCTCATTTGCAAATGACAAAAACCAACTCTGAGCAGATCTTAAACTTCAGCTTCCAGTTCGAAATAAACCAGCCACCACGAGTGAGTTCATATCTGCTTGTACATATCAGTTCCTTAGGAACTGCCCCAGTTATGCAGGCCAGGCTGCATATTTCCAATCGGACCTAAGGAATACAACTTGATCCAGAAGTCCTGCGTAGCAAGAAAAGCAACAAAACAGTCATCAGACAATTAAAGTTTCAATTCCAGTTTGGCTGCTAACTCATGATCCTGGTAATAAGTTCCTTAACCTCTTGGGGCCTGTTTCCTTTCCTTTAAATTAAGGGGACAGTCTAAATAATACCTAAGATCCCTCTAACATTCACGTTTTATGCATTACATCTACCACAACAATTCTGCTATTATTCAA
Organism: Acinonyx jubatus; assembly: GCF_027475565.1. Lineage (NCBI taxonomy): Eukaryota > Metazoa > Chordata > Mammalia > Carnivora > Felidae > Acinonyx > Acinonyx jubatus. Next base: position 20,346,014 of record NC_069383.1, on the reverse strand, counting down.
TTTGAATCTACTCTCCAGCTAGGCCAGAAGAAATTCACTGAATGCGTATGTTTTGCTGCCCAATTGTTAGGATGCTACAAGTACACATTAAACAACATTTGGAGTGTGTATGTGACACCTGGTTGCCAGGGGCAGATGCTGCATGGCAGCCGTGACGCTCCCTCTCTGCCTGACGTGGCACTGGTGGTGGGTGTCCAGTTACTGGAGAAGTGATGTGGCCTTTCCCGGCTCTCAGGCTCTCAGCAACAGTCACAGGCCTGCTTCTTGAACCTAATGCTACCTGTCAGATTCAAACAGGTAAGACTGACTATAAAATGGGCCGCTTTCTAAAACAAATTCAGCTCACTGCTGCTAACCAAATCACACTGGCTCTCATTTTCTACCAAAAAAAAAAAAAAAAAAAAAAAATGACTAAGTGCAGAAAATAACTGGGCATCCTTCTCTCATTTATAATGCTTTAAACAGGATGGCACGGTGGAATTACGTCACAGGCACATTTAATTTATGCAAATACAAAACTACTCCCTGAAGGAGGGGACAGAGGAATTTTTTTTTTTTTAAAGTTTATTTATTTTTGAGACAGAGAGAGACAGAGCATGAACGGGGGAGGGGCAGAGAGAGAGGGAGACACAGAATCGGAAACAGGCTCCAGGCTCTGAGCCATCAGCACAGAGCCTGACGCAGGGCTTGAACTCACAAACCGCGAGGCCATGACCTGAGCCGAAGTCGGATGCTTAACCGACTGAGCCACCCAGGCGCCCCTGGACAGAGGAATTTTAAGTAACGCACAGGATTCTACTACCCCATCGGGAAGCCTGGGACAGACGGCCTGCCGCACTCTTGGCCTCCCTTGTTTCCTGCCCAATGAATGGAATTCTAGTGCTTCAAGATAATAGAGTTTCCATTCACAAATCCTTAAATAAAAGCCAACATTTTATCTAGTGCTCAACTAAAGAAACATAGTGACTCAATAACAGAAGAAAAATAGCATGGCTGGGCTCTTAAGAATAAATTTGAACAAAAGAAATCTTTGCCTCATACACGGGTTTTGTTTCTGGGCTTGAGGTTTCTTTGTTTTTGTTTTTAGTCTTACTGAGATGTAATTGACATATAAAATTCTCATGCTGATTTTAAAACTAAACCCTTAAGATGTGACTCCACTGTATTCCCAGAAAAACTGGAATTGGGAAAGTATTACAAGGATAAAAATTATTTTTAAAACTTTCCTCAGCAATGGCCACTGGTAACGAAACTATGAAGGGGTACCTGGCCCTCTGTACAAGGCCTCCAGCTTACCTGACCAAGGAAAAGCGGTTAAGATATGAGACCATGGGAACAACAAATGATAAACTCAAGCTTCAACAAAGCAAAAATGGAAAGAAGTCTTAGAGAGGAGGAATGGAAAGAAGAGAATGCACCCAAACCATTGATCATCCAAACAGAAAGCAAGAGAGCAGACCAGATAGAATGTAAATAAGCCACTTCTACTCCTGGATCAAGCTGGTTGAAGAAGGATGAGAAGGCAGCCATTATCTGCCCATGGTGGAACCACACTGAATCACACCTCTTCTCATTCTCTGAGCTCGGCTAGCTTAGATTTAGCATTGTTCTCATCCCTGTTTACACACCGGTGTGGAAACCCCATAATGATACAGAGATTCTCAAATTCCAGAATCCCTTGGTACACTGAAGGGAGGTAGGGGTGCTTTTCATCCAAGGTTTGCTGAATAAGGAACTCAGGAATGGACATAACCAAAATGTCCACTTACAATTCTTAACATCCTTTATCACTTTTTAAGACCTAAAACTACATAATCATGTTAGAAAGCCTCACTCCACAGCAATATGAAGTAAAGAGTACAGTTTTATACCCCCCCTTTTTTTAATAGTTAAGGAAACGGTTCCAGACAAGAGACTTGCCTGAAATATACAGCTGGAAGAACTGTCTCGTGAAAACAGAATTTCTAACTCTCCCTACTACTACAGCTCACCAGGCAGACACTTCTATAGGTTTGGATCCAAGAATGAAAAGCAACTTTTTTGATTTTGACTTGGTTTTGCCTGCTGGGAAGTCAGAATATTATTAACTATTTGACATGATATCCTGCCTGCCTCATAGTTATGGCCATCTTATTATATGTTATCTTTCTGGCTTAAAAATCATCCTCCTGTGAGTATGATTTTCATTCATCCATCATTTGATCAGATGCCAGAAAGCCCCTAGCAACTGTTCTGACTGAGGAGCTAAGTGATAAGATCCCAGCCCCAAAGAAAGTGACCCCCACCCTCAAGCCTCTTAAACCAAGTGCAAGTACAATGCAAGTAAAAAGATGATCTTAATGACATAGCATGAGTGACACATGATGCCATATTTATCAGCTATCAAAAACACTCAGACAAAAAGAGAAAGGATCATATACATTTGAAGCAGGAATGTGCCTTAGAAACCAAGGTCTTCAGATGTTGAAGAACTAATTCTGGGACAGCTCTACTCACATAAGATCATAAAGCTAGTTAGTCATGAGTTAAAAAAAGAATACAGGTTATCTTGACTCACATTTAGAGTTGACATACTAAACAATATCTCAAAAAAACCTGCCTGTGAATAAGAAAAAAGAACCCAAAACTAAAAATTCTTGCTATATCAAACATAACATCACTGCTTCCCCCCTCCACCGCCCACCAGACACGTACACAATAAAAAAGCATGCATTTGCATGGGTGATCATCTACAGAGCTGCTAAGGGTGTTCACAATCTGGGATGAGCACCGAAGAAGTGGACAAAGATACTACAGACCACAAATCAAAAGAGGTGCATAAAGCATATTCACTGAAAGTAACAGGTATATATGTTAAGCATAAATACCAACATGTGTAAGTCATTCAGTACAGCAAAAGAAATTTATTGCTGAAAGCTCTGGCTTGATTCTTTAAAATTTTAACAATATTAGCCAGCTCTTCTATTTTAAAATGCTGGATGTTTTGTGATCCTTGCCATGTCACCTAGCACAGAATATTTCAGACTCCAGGAAAGAATTAGTGCTTTTTTTTAACTGAACTAAAAAGGCAGCCTGTTTGCTCTGAAAAATGGCTACCACCTGCTATTAATCTGAGCCCGAAAACAAGCAGTGTAATGACATTAGCAAGTTAACACTCCCTCCCCTACTTTCCTCAAAGAAGAGCAAAAGTGACATTTCATAATCTTGCAAAATTTTGCAAAAAGTTCTGAGATAGGATTTGTATTTTACTAATAACAAACTGCAAATGATATATGAGATTATTAAAACCAGATACTGTGTCCCTGTGGTGTGACAAGCCTGGTTTAAGCGCTGAAGGAATTCCCTCCCAAGTCTCCCTCTCTTTTTCCTTTATTCTTTTTGTCTGGTGTCAGATGAATGAATACAAGCAGTAATGATGACATGATCAAGGAAGAGTTGACAACTGGCGGAGTATTTGTAAAAAAGACTGCTTAACTGATCTTTGCAACAAGCTGTATTTTGTCCTACTCGTGCTTTCTGGCTCCTGAGGCAGCCTGCGTCCTCAAGAGCTGAAATGTAACATAAAGCAGTTACTTGACGTATTCTCCAAATGATTTCTGGAACACTTGGGAGAACTCTTCCAATTTGGCTGGTAGAAAAAATGGGCCACCAACTTACTCAGTTCTAAGTAAGCATACAACATGATCTAAGCAGAATACACAACACACGACAGCCCATAAATGAGTCTGGGGCCACTGTGAACATGTCTGTTCCTAAACCAGACCCTACACACCTGCAAACATGTTAAGTTAAATGCTAAAATAATTTGCCCCTCTGGACAACAAAATCAACCTAACATATGTATTCATTTATTCAACAAGCACTCAGTGAAACCTATTTTATGAAGATCCTCCAACACTGTGCTAGACATGGTAGAACACAATAGCCAAATACATCTCAGTGACCATAAACCACAACCCTGAACCTCCGATTTGCACAGAGCTATAAAACCAGCAACAATCCATTCTTGTCTACTAACTGTGTTCTTCAAGAATTCACAAACTGGCGTGAAGAGCAGTGCATGGGTTGTATAAACAACCAACCATAATAAAAGATAATATATGATAAGGACAGTGAATGGTGCACAAAAAATAAAGGATTCGATCAGCTGCACCAGAACTTGAAAGCTCCATGAGTAGGATTTAGATGGGCAGAGGCAGAGTCAAAGGCCACTGCAAGAGAGGGGGCAGTAATCAAAGGTACACAGGAGAGAAGACAAGAGGCCTCGGCGCATACAGCAGTTAAGAGGGAATTTACAGTAGGGGGGTCAGAAAGTAAGTGGGAACTAGTCTGCAGGAAGACATAACTGCCTGGCTAAGAGGTCCGGACTTCATCCTGCAGGCCATGGGGGGCCTCTAAAGGTTTTGGAGTGGGATGAAAACGGTATTTTAGGAAGATTAATCTTGGTGCATAGGATGGATTAGAAAGAGGGGAGAATGCCAGTGGGGAAACCATTAAGGGGGCTGTTGAAAGGATCCAGGTGTGAGATAATAGCGGCCTACATGTGCTGAACGGCATTTATGTTTCCACCAGCACTTTCTAAATACCATCTGAAGTAAATATATAAATCCCAGTGAGAGGACAGGGGACTGCAAAACTGAAAGAACAAACCATTCTCCAAAACGCAGGGGAGACGTGCGAGCGTGAACACAGTGCGTCCCGTCAGCCACGCCACAGAGGATCTCCAGACAGAAATAACCATTGAAACCATGTGATTTGGAGATAGGCCATGGATATATTTGATGTCAAGCACACCATTCTAAAATAAAATTAACTAGCAAGAAAAATATAATTAATGAAAGAGGACGAAAATTGGGACAGGTTACCATGAGATCTCAGGCATTGTTTTCTTTAACCACCAGTGGCAGTCGAAGGTTAAAAATCTGGGAAAATACAACAGACAGCATTCTCCAGATCCAGCTCCACACAAGTACCAATGTCCTTCCATCAAGATGTTCAAATTCACTACAGTCTAATGCTAAATTTCAAGTCCTTTATCCTGAACAAAAGATTACTGTATAAAATCCATTACCTTAGAAAAATCATGATGGCTCTAGATAAAGTTTTTAATACCCTAATTTTAACATTTGCTCAGATATTTCACCAAGATGTTGTTTTGTATGCCACTTTAAAAATGTTAGTCAAGGAAACCTGTATTCCATGATTAATTTGTGATTTAACTAGCTTTCTGATCTTAAAACCATTTTTTAATGGTTTCTAAGGTATGGTCAAAGAGTTTTAAACTCCAGACCCTCCTCCAATGAATTTCAATAGATGGCTAAGATGCCCCAAGAAGTAGGTCAGAAGTGAAAGCCCTTGTCCTACATGCTGGGTCCAGAACAGGCTGGATCCCTTAGGCATCCGTGGACACTTCAACAAAACAGAAAACGAACCAAAAGGAAAACCACTCTTAATAACAAAGATTAATAAAAACTAATAGTTGTACAGCACTTAGGAGTTTATAAAGTTCTTTCATATTTATTACATCATTTAATTCTCAAAACAATGCTAGGACTAAATTAAATTCTCTACACAATGCCTAGAGAACAGCATAGCACAAAAATAGTAAAATAAACCCTGAGAAAATGATCACCCCAATTTTATACCAGAACACACCAAGGTCACAGAAGTGAAAAGAAATGGTCAAGTTACAAAGCCAATAAAGTCAAGATGTGTACAGTACCTTTCTCACCTTCTGCCCAAAGCCATGCCCAGGCTCCACTAACCATTCCCTGGTACGAACTCCCATGGCACTTGCAGCCTGCAGCACCCAATGCATTCAGCAAAAGTTATGAGAAAACTTCTTGTATGAGGCATCGTACAGAGGATTGCTGCTTAAGGGTATATTAGTCAGATTTCTCCAGAGACAAAGAACCAATAGGATATGTGGAGAGATATATAAGAGGACATTCATTATAGGAATTGGCTTGCACAGTTATGGAAGCTGAGAAGTCCTACAAACTGCTGTCTGCAAACTGGAGAACCAGAACGCTGGTTGGTTAATTCAGCCCGGATCTGAAGGCCTACGAATCAGAGGAGCTGAGGCCACTGGTTTGACTCCTGGAGTCCAAAGGCCCAAGAACCAGGAGCTTCAATGTTCAAGGGCAAGAGAAACGGACTTCATCCCGGATGAAGGGACAGAATTCACCCTTCCTTTGCCTTTTTGTTCCATTCAGGACCCCAACAGAATGGATGACGCCTACCCACATCGGTGAGGGCAGATCTCTTTACTCAGTGTACTGAATCAGATATGTTCATCTCTTTCAGAAATACCCTCACAGACACACTTAGAAATGATGCGTTACCAGTTAGTTATCTGGGTATCCTTTGGACCAGACAAGCGGACACATAAAGTTAACCAACAGAGGCTGCAACAAGAATGAGAAACTAATCAGGTATGGGTTTTCCTCTGAAAAACTCTCCATGCTTTAATAAAATCACCAAAAGAGAGAGTGACAGAGAGAGGCAGAGAGACAGAGAGAGAGAGAGAGAGGAAGGAAGGAAGGAAGGAAGGAAGGAAGGAAGGAAGGAAGGAAGGAAGGAGGGAAAGGGAGGGAGGGAAGATACAAGCATACAAATAACTATAAAAACAAAAGTAAAATTTGTAGACTGTGAACTCCTCAGGCGCAGGGTGGATGCCTTTTGATCACTGCATGAACAGAGCCCAGCAGGTACCTAAGAGAAGAGCCATGTAGTTTGGAGGATGAATGACGAGATTTCCTCATATGCTTACCTACATTGCTCAGGTTCCAGACGGCCACAGAGTGGTTTAACTAAATGCACACTCTTTATTCCTCAACTTTCTTATTGACTATTGGCATTTCAAAGAGTATATTTTTGAAAGAGGAAGATGAGTAAGAAAAAGTGTATTTCTGAAATGCCCCTTTGTAGATCTCTCGCCCAATTTGATACTGTGCATTTTTATATGTGTCATTTCCTCCATCTCTCTTCTTCCAAGAGATAGGCCTAAGCAGTCAGCTTATGATTTCCATTTCCCTTGATCCAATCTGACCCCCTCTACTTTATCACACGGGACATAGCAGTGCATTCTGATCGGTAAAGAGCTGGCAATTACATGCTTCCAAGACACGCGTCCAGGATGGCAGACAGAAGCAAGTATGTTAACACCTCTTTCTCCCACGCCCATGGCAGACATCACTCGGCCACCGCTACCCTTTACTCACAGACTCTAAAGGGGGCCGCAGAACTTCTCAACTCAGTGCTCTAGGCAGGGAGTCCCAATCAACTGGAGCTGGCTGACAGTTTGCCAGAGCACTGTCCTGGCTGTCAGACATGCTTTGGGTCAAAGAAAAAGTGAAGAAAAATGTACAGAATACTAAGAGGAGTAACGGAGAATAATTAGGGTGCGGGAGGTGCAATCATAGATTAGGCCCCAAAAGAAGCACAGGCCGTGTTGAACCATAAAAAGAGTTAAAGGGCACGAAGACAGTGGACAGAAAAGCTGGAGGACATGGGAGTTGCACAAATACAAAACAGTGATCCAGTGGCCCCAGGAGCATGCCCAGTCCCTAAATGCACACATCTAAGTAGAAACCGGTAGAAAGAAAGCAGGCCACACTCTGGGAATCAGGGACTGATGGGGACAATATGGGAAGAGGTTCCAGCCAGGAAGTGACCAAAAGATGATTTACCACTCCTACCCAAACAAAACTAGGGCCACCACAGAGCATCACCAGGGTGACATCACCTTCGGGCAGAGAGCAGCCAGAGCCTATTTTCAGCTCACATGGGTAGAAAGGACGGGCTGTTTATATGGTGCCCTATTGTGCCCAGCAACCACCAGAATGCAAATGAGTCATGGCAGACACTGACAAGAGACCCATAAAAGGGCCCAGAGAACCCAAAGGTGTGGACAGCTCAAATTATTTTCATTTTCCTTCTTCCCATAGAAATCTTGTGAGAAACCAAAAGTTTGTTGCAGAGGTGCACAGAAAGTGATATGGGAAAATAAAACTCGGGTGCACTACTGGATACAAAACTTATCTTGGCTCAGCCGACTGGCTCCTTGCCTTGCTCTCCTGACTCCTGATTTAGTGCCTTTGAACTGACCTCACAGGACTGATGTTTGGTTTTCCGTACCCTTCTTTTATAAACTTTTCTAAACCACTTCCCAAGCAGGTTAAATGTTTAAAACCATAAACTATGCAGGGGAACACTTTTGGCATGAGTGAGTTTTAACTTATAAATCCAATCTGACAAAAGAATTCAATATGTACGCAATATGAGTAAACTAATAATTGAACATTAATGTGTCCTCCCATGTCCTTTTTATTCCCTCTTTTTCCCTCAGTTAGTGCTAATATTTTCTTTGGTAATAGAATAAAAGTCAATTACATCAGCCAAACTAGGAACCTGTCATACCCATAACTCTTCTTCACTTTCTCCATGCAACTATCACAATATCCTATCAATTAGTAGTTCATGTACCACTCTTAGGACTTTTATGATATTAATTTAACCACCATTAAGACCTACTGCTATTGGCTCGATATTTTTCTTTAAAGTAACGCATTTTTAAAAGCCAAATAATTATAAAACTTTATATAACTACCATAATTAGAAAACCAGATTCAACTGTCACAAATAGAAGATAATAGAGAAAAATACAATGAAAACAATTTCTGGTTAGAAATTATTGCCCAACCCAAGATTCTGAGCTTGCCCTCTGACATGCCCCATTCTCTTTATTAAAAAGGTAGATTAACCATGCTAGCGTTTAAAGACAAAGTATCACCAACGACGTTGGCAGTAAATTGCAGGAGTTAATGATATGTAATCCATAGCCAGAACTCCTGGCTTGGAATTTTAATTCCTCCACCTACTAGCTATGTGATATTAGGCAAGTTATTTTAACCCCTCTGTGCATTAGTTTCCTCATCTTTAAAATGGGACTATTAACAGTACCTCCCTCATGAGGTAGTTATGAGGTTAAAAAGATTAGCATTTGCAAAACACTAAATCTTCACTACAGGTTTGTTAAACAGAATATAACCACCACAATGACAAAACTAGGTTCTGCCGAAAAGCACACAGGCACAGCAAATACTCACAAGTCACAACAAATAACACTATCATGATGAACATTCAAGAACATGAATAAATCAAGACACTAGGTATGTCAAGGACACATGCCAAGAGAGACCAAAGAGAATGTAGAGATTTCAACCGAAGTGAAGGAAATGAGCCCTGCATTTCCTGTTTGAAGTAGACCAGAGATTTGGCTTCTCCCCAAGTTCAACAACCTCAGGTAACTGTAATAGGCACGTCAATGATGACAAAACCCTGCTTCAAGGATCTAGAAATCTAAAGAGGGACAGTTGATTTTTAAAAATCACAACGTAATATAATGAGAAAGACGAATGTATGATGCCTAAAGGTGGGAAAGCAGGCTGCATTCAAGGACTGGCAACACATGTGAGAACCTGAACAGCTTCCTCTACATTGTCTACACCAACAAAACCCAAACACACAAGACCCTGAAAACAAGGGACATCTATAACACAATGCTTTCTTGCCACGTCATGCCCCGACTGAACAAATGTGAAGAATCACTGGCACAGTGGGCTGCGGCCAGCAGCACCAAGAAGGGAAGAAAGTCTTTAAAGATGGCCTGAAAGATAGCTGAAAACGAAGTGACATCACTATCACCTACTTGGAAGCAACTACAAGGCGAGATCACACTGATGAGCAGCAAACCAAGCCCAAAAGGTGATGGTGAACAATGTATTTAGAATGACATCTGGCTGAAAATCAGGGCTATAAATACCTAAAGCTCTCTAACATCTGATTCATTTGGGATATAAAATCCAACCAAAGAAAGGGGGTCTGCACATCAGTTTTCTTGAACAGTGATCTCTACTTAGGACTCAAACATGCAGAAATGACATTATAACGTCAACCACCTAGGCCTGGGCATACAATTGTGTTCATCTAAATTAGTATCATTATGCATGTAATCAATAAGAAATATATTTCACCACAGAATGGGAAAAAAAAGATGGTCTGGTTTATCTATTTGTTGTGATAGATACATCCTAATGTAATGACATCCTGCATGTCAATGAAATACAAACACACTTTTCTTTTCCAGGCAACAGCTTTCAAATGTCCCCAACTGCTGAGCTTGAAAGTGGGGGAAAGGGGTGCAGCTATGCCAAAGCAGCACCCCCTACCTGACAGAGATGTGTGAGCATTGAGAATGTGCTCAGTGAGGGGAACAGGGACCCTAAAATGCTATGTAATCAGATTACTTAAATACATCAACTCAGAAATAACAGGAGGAAAACTTTACTAATGAAGCTAAAATAGAGAAGAGAAAGATAAATCCAACAAGGACACACTAAGTCCTATGGATACCACAAGCTTCGAGGACATCCACTGGGAGAGCGGAGCAAGGAACCAAAGCTGAGGTAAGCAGGAATGAATTCAGGCAAGACAGAGGTGGAGAGCAGCGATGGAGCTTCTGGGAAACATGGGGTGAGGAAAGGGACAATTCTGACAAAGCTTTACTGTGAGTGAGTCACATTTAGAGGGCAAAAGCATAGGCCAGCAAGCCTGAGAAAGTGCTGGAACAGGCTTGTTGAGGGCAGATGTGGACAACCTCTATTGTTGCCACATTCTCTTTCCTCTGGTGTTTTCTTTTGGACTCTTTGCCATCATCTTTCCCTCCCTTATTTATCCATTTTTCCACTTAGCAGTTAATTTCTTTCTATTCTGGTCTCTTTTCTTTGTTCATTTTCCTTCCTCACTTTTGTTCTTGCCCTTAAGTGGGTGAAAATGTATGCAACGCATTAAGTTGTTGTTATTGTTTTGAAGTTCAAAGGAAATCAAGTTGAATATGTTGTACTTTTGACTCTAAAAACCCAGAAGCATTAGTCCCACCCTCAGCCCCTTACTTGTGGCTGGGTTGGTTCCTTCCTTCCTTCCTTCCTTCCTTCCTTCCTTCCTTCCTTCCTTCTTTTCTTTCTTTCTTTCCTCCAGATAATTAGTAGAACTACAGAGAAAAAAAAAATTCCCTATTCCTGATTTAGCAAATACATTCTTAGTTCTCTTCATCTTTGCTCGTACTGATGCCTCACCGATCTTTTCATTACTTCTCTAATTTCTGACTTTGTGAGCATGGGGAACAAAGGGTATTAAGCCACAATTATCCCTGGCACACATAAAATTGTGATGCTTTGTGTGAGATATATATAAAACTAATTTTTCACAGAAAGCAAAATGTTTTTCTCTGGTAAGTCAAAATTAGCACTGTCGTTCTAGAATCTCACACTACAGAATTAACACATATGGGGGACAGGCCAGTGAATTCTTGAGCCCCCGCCTGAAGCTAGCTCTCCCAATGTCTCTTGCGTACTCATGACCTATTTTTCTATATTTCCCAGTGATCTAGTTAAACAATACTTCTCATCCCTTGATTTCACATACTTCTCATTTTTAAATCCATTCTCTCTCTGTCTCTACTCTTCATCCTCACCAGTTTATTGTGGTCTGGGACTACCCTTCAAGTGCTCTTTCAGAGAATTAGAAATAATAACTAAATCATTCAGCAGGAAAAGATAGAAACTGATAAATATGACACTTTGTTGAGCAGCCTCTTTTGCCCTAAATAGATAGCTTCATATCACTATTCTTTATTTTCCCTAGAATGAAAAGAATGTGGTAGGAAATTATTTATAATACAGTCTCTAAGTATATAATGAGTGCATTCAAATGGTATGGGCTGCACCCACGTTTATGATTCTGCTGTTGTTTAAAAAAAAAAAAAGTAAAATCAATATATCTAACGGTAGAACTCTGCACTGGGTTGGCTAGTTTATTATGCTGAATCTGGACTGAATCTAAAAGTGTTCTATACACAATCCCATAGAGAAGATTAACCAATAGACTTTCCTTCTACCAGAACTAGTTCCTGTCTTTAAACTAAATCCCTCCTGCTGAAATTGAATCCTTAAAAAAATTAATCCCATACTCAGATGTAGCTAGAAAAGAGCCAGTCGTAATCCTCCATATCATACTTCTACACATACTAGCAGAAGGTAATCCCCTCAAACGTCTCCTCTTTTAACTAAATATCTGGGCTATACAGCTAAATGTTTTTTTATCCAGCTCTTTAACTGCAATGTGGATCTTTTCTGTGTGTTACTCAAATTCAACATCCCTCTCAGTTTATTTAGATTCTGTGAACTTTGGTTTCGTCATCTAAAAAACAAAGCTAGTGACACCTGCCCTATTACTTCTCTTTTAAGAACCAAATTAAATCATACCTGTGAAAGCATTAAGAATTTACAAACAATATATTCATTACAAGTAGGTATATGAGCAAACAAATAAGAAATGATGACCAGAATGAAGAAAACACAGGAAATTTAACATAGTTAAAATTTAAGTTCAAGCTTGGTCTTTATTTTCTGTTTCACTACAGCTAATTCACTCTGTGACAACTTCTAGTTTTGATTCTAATCAGGAATAGCTTAGCAACTGACAACAAGTTAAGATCTTACCTATTGCTATATTCAAAAAGACCTACTACAAAAGTGCTGAGTTGGCTGCTGGATGGCGATGGTATAGTTAGGGACACCAAGACACTAAATCTCAAATCTAGCCTTTACTAGTTTTTGACCTTGGGAAAATCTCAAATCTAGCCTTTACTAGTTTTTGACCTTGGGAAAATTACACAGACTATCTAAGCCTTAGATTCTCCATCACCAAAATGAGGACAACAATCAGACACTCCTTAAATGGGCTCTGTAAGGATTAAATAAGACCATATATAAAGTTCTGGCACGGTGCGGCACACATGTGGGAAACAATACCATCAGGACTAGTAAATGACAGGCTTAAAACACAGACTGAAAAACAAAAAAATACCTACGTGCTTTATACATTAAGTTGTAATAAAATACCTAAATACAAATTGCTTGCCAATTGTCTGAAATAAGAATGAGTCCTTTTCCTTGGGTATGGTTCTGCTGAGTTCCCCATAATCTTCATAATGGATTATCAATAATTTCAACTGGTTTCCTTAATGGTGAGTGAGGACTAAAAGACCCTCATAGAGCAATCAGCATGCAGGATCCTTCTTGGATTTCTTCCCTAATCTTTCCCACAGTTCTCTCACCCATACCCATACCTAACTCAACAGCAAATTTTCAGTAAATCACATTTATGAGTCTTTCCAAAGCATTCACCTTATTTTTCATATAATAGCAACAGATGACACGACATTTAATTAATTTATGCAGAAGTGACAACTAACATAAATAGGCTTGCAAACAAACATTACATACCCTTGGTAAGCATCCAACTTGGTAAGCATCAGGTAAGAAATGCACAGGAATGTTAGAAAGTCTACTAGTAACAAGAGCACCAATGAGCCATGGACATCACAGAGTATGTATCTGAGGGAATGGAAGTTGTTTAACCTACCAGGTGAAATCTGAAGAGGTCAGAGAAGGGTTATACTACAGCTGAATCATCACCAACACGTTTGCTTTCACTCTAATCCCATATATTTCCATTTGTTCCTGGAAGATTCCACATAAGCTGTTTACCCTTCTTTGACCAAATGATCCCCTAAGACAACTGATCTAACCCCCTCCCAGGAAGCAATAAAATCAACTTTCAAGTCGCCCAAATCCAGTCACAAGTTTTCGTGATTAGTCTGCAGTAATTCTAGCTTGCAGAAAGCAAAGACAGGGAACAATCCAGTAATATTAAACACAAGGCATATATTACTATTTGGCTCAACTGATAATGAGAGCATTTTTTGCACCCTAAGATCTCTGTGGCCCATGTGCACACTATTGGATGAGCAGACATGTCTTGCTCCAGTTTTAACAAGTTGTGTTCTAAATGCAACCCAAGCCATTAACTCCAAAGAATTAGCCTTCTAAAACTGGCACTTCTCACAGATGTACAGCCACAGGCTGATGTGTCACACATCTATGAGGAGTATGACAAGTAATCTGACCCTACTAACAAAGTACTAAAGGTTGTGACTGGTTTCCCTCTTACACAAATCACAGAAGATTCAAGATTATCCCTGTGATAAGTTGCTCTCATTCCTTGGGTTTCTGGGTGTTTTCAGTGAGAAAGGGGTAGAGCTTTAGCTAGCACACTGTAAATGCATTTCATCATCATGCCTTTATCTATCCCTTTATTTATAACACAGGTAACCCATGCAGCAATGTTGTATAGATGAATATACAAAGAGCAAAAATCGTTCTATCACGGAGGTCAGTAAACTGTGGCCCAAGGGCCAAATCTTGCCCACCACTTGTTTTGGAAATAAAGCTTTACTGAAACATAGCCCCATCCATTCATTTATGTACTTGTTCATGGCTGCTTTCATGCTGCAATGACAGTTAAGTCATTGCAAGAGAAACTGTAAGGCATGCAATGCTTAAAAAATATTTACTATCTGGCCCTTTACAGATACAGTTTGCTGATCCTTGCTCTAACAGAAAATGTGGTACCTTAACCAAAAGACCTAGAAAACCCAGTCCTTTGACACTCTGGGACAGAAAAAGAAAATATACAAAAAAGATGTTTATCTGACATGCAAGTCCTCCCAAAAGGCAGACAAATATGATTTAGATACAGACCTAGTTTTCTGAGGGTAGCCTGGGTGGTTTAGTCAGTTGAGAGTATGACTTTTGGCTCAGGTCATGATCCCAGGGTCATGGAATCGAGCCCCCGGTCATGTTCCATGCTGAGTGTGGAGCCTGCTTAAGATTCATTCTCTCTCTCTCTCTCTCCCTCTCTCTCTTTCTCTCTCTCTCTCTCCCCCTCCCCCTTCCATCTTACCCCTCTCTCACACTCTCTCTTAAAAACAAACAAAAAACTAGTTTTCTGAATGACCAAACACATACAGTGAAGATCAACAAGTTCTCTCAACTTATTATTCTTAAGCACCAGAAAACTGAGTCATAGAGAGGACAGTTTCCTAACTTGTGTTTTATTTACTGTTTATTTCTTTACTTGTTGCCATGAAAAAGAGAACCAAAAATTGTTATGGAGTTCCAGGATGGTGACAGCATGCTCTTGTACATTTTAGAAGCAAGTTGTTTCATGGTCAATATGGCTACCTGACAAGTGGCTCATCTGACCCAAGTTCAAGTTCACTTAGAATTACAGGCTTGTTATGTCCCAAAATAAGAATATAATCATTGTTCACTTAATTCTTTTACTTTAGGCAACAATATTTTTTTAATGTTCTCAGGTTTGACATTTTAAAAAGTGATTTACAGATTAAATCTGGCCCTGCAGTTTATCATGAAAGCAGCTTTTTAAACTATACATCCCAATACAGCTCATGTTCTTTGCTGAATGCGAATAAGAAAGAGAATTCCAAACATCATTTCTTTTCTGCCCACTTACCAACACTTACCGGCTGAGCAAGAACCACAGTAACAGACACTGCTTGGGTTACAACGGCAACCACGTGTCATACCCTCCCCTGGGCTCCTCGGAAAGAGGCTGTTTCCCACCTATCACTGATGGCTTCCTCATGACAAATCACCACCACGCAGAAACAAAACTCATAGAATATAATCAGATGCAGAACGAGGGAAAGGAAAAGGTCTTGTGTAAAGGGAACAATATTTTAGTTTTAATATTATAATACTTGAGGAAATTATGACTCCAATTTTGAGAAGACTTGAGAGTGTATAAATACATACAAGCAAAAAGCCAAACTACTCATAATGATACTCTAATTTTATAAAATTCTTCTCTACCAAAGAATTCAAGCCAATTATATATCCCTGAAATACACTTACACCACTACTTTCCTCCAGGCTTTGAAATTTCATTTAAGAAATGTAATAAAAGCAAGTAAATCCCAAGTACTAGCACAAGTTTCACTACTCATCCCTTGAAACAGTTCCTTTGCAAAGTAATGAAATTAATAATCTACAAGTCTCTGCATATTAAGCTCACCCTACAAGTAAATAGTAAATAAACCTAAAACGTGCTTGAAGGAGGTGTCAAAACTCTCAATTTATAGGTAAACAAACTGAAATTAAGAAGAGCTTAAGACTTTTACTAAATACAAAACAGAAAAATATGACACATACCAACAAAAAGCACTTATATAAGTCATCTTCCAAAGACTAAATTCAAAGGCAATTGCTTGAATTCCGAATGTATTTTTCCATTAGAAAATGGTCCAAAGGCAGCTAGCTGCAAAGCGTAAAGGGGACTTCTTAGCACCAAGTTTCAGAGGCTGATGGTACTGGGTTAGTGAGAAGTCTCCTTTCCCTACAGAAGAGAGGGAACTTGCAGAGACACAGAATTTTAGTTTCAATGGAGTGGAGAAATCCATCCCTTCAAGCCACATCTCTGTTGAGAGGAGAAACAAAGGTTCAGCAAGAGTAAATGACCACCCAAGGACCCAGAGCTAGAAAGAGCGGCCAGAAGGGTGAAGAGGCACCGTCTCAACTCCTGCATCTTTCTCTGGGTGCATACAACTGAGGTTGACTAGATTGGTTTTCGTAAGTTCACAAAAAGGACGCAGAAAGGAAAGGGAAAAACCTTTTGTCAACTTGGCAGGCAAGAGTTAGGACAGAGGGAAAAGAAGAAACAGCTTAAGGGGAGTGCGGGGAGGTAAGTGAAGCTGCTCGAGATGTACAAAACGGGCTCATAGGGCGCACCCAATATACCCTAAGAAGGATGAAAGGGGTTGAGCAAATCTCTCCTGACTCAAAATCTGTTTGCAGACATTTAATGTGACCTCTTCCAAGCAAAACTACTAACATCACCACTAAGCACCTCTGCTAATTAATCAACAGTCACTGGTTCATGTCCCCCAAAGCCCGTAACCAAAAAAAATGCCACAAAGATTTAGAAAACTGTCCAATACCCCACTGCAGTGCCACTCAATGACTGTGAGCCCATGCCGGGTCTGTCCCCCATATTCTGCTTACTCACTGAAAGAAGTTTCAATACTATCACTCTGTTTCTTTTCCTGTCAATACTAAAAAGTGGGGGGGGGGGGGGGATGGCCAATGTACGAGCAGGTACTAATGATACATTTGAACTTTGAGCAAATGTCCATTATTGATTTGAAAGGCCTAACCCCCATTTTTCACTCAGGCCTAAAATTATTCTAATTATTTGAGTTTGGCATCTAAGTCGCTTGACCAATTTTCAGGGAGTTTCATTCATTTTCAGGATTTTAGCCACAACTGAGACTCTCAACCTTATAAACTGCTACGCTGTATTTTAAGTATGGGGAAGCTACCAGAAAAGCAACTATCTGTTTTTAAAAATCATATCCCTCAACCGATAATGAGGAAACATCATTTCAAATAGTCATGCTGTATCAAGCCCATGCCACCCATAATGTGCTAAATGTTGTTGGATAAACATATTAAGGTATATCGTAAAAAGAATTTACACACAAACCTTCATGTGAAAACTTATTTATTCCCACATGAGGCAGAATCTAAAATGGTCAAGAAGGAAAACCAAAATCAAAGAGCCATTTAGAATGTGAATTCAAAATAATCGGAATGATGTCTCACTTAAATGAGAACAAAACAAAGAGCTTTCAAACACATGCCATAACAGACATTCAAAGTTCAAATGCATCAAGAGAATCTTGTAATAATTTTCTTTTCTCCAGTTACCAAGAAAACTTATAATAATCCTTTTCAAAAGTTTATTTGATATTCTGGTGGGTTTTAAATGTCTATGTTTCAACACAGTTGGAATGTGGTTACCCATTTATAGGCAGATTTGTATGTGACTGGACACTCCAAACCTGCTTTTTCCATATGGATAGAATAGATAAGACTAGACATAGATAGAAATAAATATGTAAAATATTCAGAGAGAAAATTTTTTTAATTATTCCATTTATGCAGTGGCTAGATTTCTGGCAAATGTAACCAGTTAAAACAAAGTATTGATTTCGAGTAAGATTTATTTTTTAAATTTTTTTTTTTAACGTTTACGTATTTTTGAGACAGAGAGAGACAGAGCATGAACGGGGGAGGGGCAGAGAGAGAGGGAGACACAGAATCGGAAACAGGCTCCAGGCTCTGAGCCATCAGCCCAGAGCCCGACGCGGGGCTCGAACTCACGGACCGCGAGATCGTGACCTGAGCTGAAGTCAGACGCTCAACCGACTGTGCCACCCAGGCGCCCCAAGATTTATTTTTTAATTCTTAGCAACAGGGGTGTCAGGGTCTCTAAACCTGATTATACATGAGTTTTATGTGCCTTCAGATCCTTATTCATAAAATCGCATGTAAAATAAGATAAAAAATCAGAACCCAAGTTTTACATCCAGATAAACACACCTTTTCAAGTATAACTTGTCAACAGGAGATAGCCCTCCCTCAACAACCAGAAAAATTTTTGATCTTCAGACTTTGGAAGAAGTGTTTACACACTTTTTTCACCCAAAGACAAAAAAGAAACAGATACATGGAAAGTTCAATTTGACTTAGGGAATGAGCAGTAATAATTAAGCACAAGGTACACAGCTGAAGTGTTGAAGTATTTATTAGTTGTATGCAATAAATGAATGGGTATTAGACTTCTGAAGAATCCTGTTATCCTTTGCAGACAACACGGATAAACTATGCAATTCATTAGAACCAAAAGAATAACATTTGGCTTACAAACCTTGGAGTAAATAGTCAAGGTAACTAGAAGAATGGAACTTTGACCACAAATGGAGAAATAAGGGATGAGAAGAAAAGAACTGTCATCATTTAAAAACGAAAATTTTTTTAAATGTTTATTTATTTTTGAGAGACACAGACAGAGTATGAGCAGGCGAGGTGCAGAGACAGAGAGGGAGACACAGAATCCAAAGCAGGCTCCAGGCTCTGAGCTGTCAGCACAGAGCCCAACATGGGACTCAAACCCATGAACCACGAGATCATGATCTGGGCCGAAGTCAGACACTTAACCAACTGAGCCACCCAGGTGCCCCAAGAACTATCAGCATTCAGATGACTGACAAAGGTGAGATTAGGTGACAATAATGAGACTTGGAAAAAGAGGCCTGGTTTTAGTGAAATATGGAATACATTATGTGGAAATTTTGAAAACTAAGAATGATCAGACAATAAGCCTCAATAGGCTTTGGGGGAAGGTTTTACTCTAATATTATCCAATTATAGTCTCACAATACATGACATAAAGGCAGAATGAAGTAAAAAGCAGAGTGTTTAAAAATAGCTCAGTTGTTGAAGCACTTGGGTGGCTCAATCGGTTAAGTGTCTGACTCTTGATCTCCGCTCGGGTCATGATTTCACAGTTCGTGACATCAACCCCCACATCGGCCACTGCACTGACAGCCCAGAGCCTGCTTGGGATTCTCCTCCCTCTCTCTCTGCCCCTCCTCTGCTCGCACGTGAAAATAAATAAACTTTTGAAATAAATAAACTCTCTCTTGAAAATAAATAAACTTTAAAAACAGCTCAATTGTTTTTAATTTATAAATCTGTCACTGTCTCACAGTTATTTAAGTGCAATTTTTTATTCCTGGTTTGAAATATAGGTAATGATTAACTTCTCCTCATCTCACCCACCAATACTCCAAATTGAGACAACAAACAACCGAGAGGTCATCATGTAAAAGGGACACACTGGCTTTGGTCAGAGTAAGGAATTGAATTTTTTTTTTTTTTCGTTTTTCTCACCTCTTTAAAAAAAAAAAAAAAGAAAGAAAGAAAAAAAAAAAAGAAAAAGCCAAGCAAGTGTAGAATATCCAAAATTCCTATGACACCAGACTTCAAACTGTGGAGTGGATATTTTTAAATGAGGATCTTTAAAGGACTCCCAACTAGGGTTAGAGAGAAGCAAGTAATATTTCAACACAAATGCATTCCTTTGAGATGCGTTATCTCTGGGATCTGCCTTGCAAAGCATATGAAATACCAAATGTCCAGCTCGCTCACTTTAACACACACATACACACACACAGCATGCAGTCATGCCCAGCCATCTGAGTGCCACATGCCTTGACAGAGATCTAAGGCTGCAACAAATTAAACTAGATCCTATTTCTTTAAGGCCCAGAACTGAAAAGAACTGCTGAATACTAGTGGTGAACCTGTACCCCTTTGATCTTCATTGTAACAAAAAAGCAAGATGACATATGCTCAAATGAAAAATCATTTATAATGGATGAAAGAAGGACTATTCTTTCTTTGAATTTATCTGTTCGGAAGGGAACAGGGTGGGGGAGTTTTGGAGGGGAAAAATAAATTCTCAAAACACAAAACAATCCTTATGAGATAATAATACCAATAATGGAGTGGAGCGAGGAGCCAAGCAGAAAGAAAGGATGTACGGAAAATCACTTCAGCCTCCACTAGAAAGGGGAGAGATTCTAATCTAACAAATGGGTGGGAGACAATTTCTCATTTAAGTGAGATTAATTTTAAAAGAACCCGATTATGCTGCAAAGTTGCAAGCAGAAACCACGGTACATCATGGATTAACCCTGCACTACTGTGACTCTGGAATTCATTTCAAAATGACTGCATTTTATTACTGCTTTCCAGCTACAATTTACTACTTTGTAAGATATAAATATTGGGAGTAATAAATTTGTCTAGTTGCTGCCTTTAAACATTAAAATTGAACTTAATTAAATGCATTACTCACAGGGGACACAGTTCCCCTAGCTAGCCCCTCAGTTTAGTAAAGTGAAGTTTTTTACTGAGTTTGTGTTATTTATAGAAATCTCTAAAAACATCTGTGGCTGACATTTTTCACCTATGGCACAGCCTATCAGCACCCAGCCATACTAATGCCGTACTAACAAACTGTTTTATCATCAATACTTTTTTTGTATTTTGAGAGAGAGAAAGAGAGAATGAGTGGGGAAGGGAAGAAGGAGAGGGGGAGGGGGAGAGAGGGAGAGGGAGAGGGAGAGGGAGAGAGAGAGAGAGAGAGAGAGAGAGAGAGAGAGAGTGAGTCTTAAGCAGGCTCCATGCTCAGCGCAGAGCCCGACATGGGGCTCAATCCCACAACCCTGGGATCATGACCTGAGCTGAAATCAAGAGTCAGACGCTCAACCAAATGAGGCACCCAGGCGCCTTCTCATTCTAAATTTTTAAAAAATTTTTTATTAATGTTTTATTTTTAAGACAGAGAGAGACACAGAGCATGAATGGGGATGGGGCAGTGTGACAGGGAGACACAGAATCCGAAGCAGGCTCCAGGCTCTGAGCTGTCAGCAGAGTCCAATGCGGGGCTCGAACTCACGAACTGTGAGATCATGACCTGGGCTGAAGTTGGATGCTCAACCGACTGAGCCACCCGGGCACCCCTAAATGTTTTTTAGCCAAAAGGATACTTTTTTTTTAACCAAGAGAATAACTCAACCAAGTCAATGATTTTGTCAGTTGAATCACAACTTACATTTTTAGGAATCGGTGTATACAGAAGTGGAATAGAAGTTCTAGACTAGAAGAACTTTGGGAATTAGTTGATATGATATGTGTGTAGGCTCAGACCTGTGCAATGCTCTGCAAACATCCATGACATTGCTAAGTGTCCCAGATGACACAAGGTGCTGGAGAAACAGATGTTCACCTCATTGCCCCTGTCCTCTAAAAGCTCACATCTGCTGGGGAAGTGGAGTAGGAACACAGAAGAAGGATAATAAATTTCACAGTGGATGGAAAAACATTAACAAAAAATGGTTCCAAAAGATGGGGCTCAAGAAAGTGTCAATATGGAAAAGACGTACGTGCATATTTGCAAGCAAAGGCATTAAAGCACGGAGGGTGGTAGCATGAAAGTACACGGCAGGGTCAGCAACCTACCAATGGTTCAGGGCAGTGGTGTCTATGCCGCACTCAGAAATATGGCCAAACATGACGTGGCAAAACCATGCAGGGGCAGACTATGAAGATACGCCTTGCTACCATGCTGAGCCTCCAGCTTTACCTGGAGACCAAGATGAGCTGCTGCAGGACTTCTTGCATGGGAGTAACACATCAGAGTTTCATCCGAGACAAACCAAACCACTCCAGAGGCCACATGGAACACGGAGGCAGACTACCTGGGATATGCTTTCAGAGATACAGGCTAAATGTCATGAAGGCCCAGACAAGGTCTGTGGCGGCAGGTTTGGATTCCAGAGGTTTAAGGAAGCGGAATCAGTGGACTGTGGAAGAGGAGACGGGAATGGCAAGGAGGACAACCAGATTTCGGATACAGATGGCGGTCTCACTCACTGAGAAAGAGAACAGCAGTTTCTGCTGAAGTTAGCAGGTGAGAGGAGAACACTGGTTAAATGTTACATGTTGAAAAATACAGCCTGAGAATATACATTCTGAAGTTATTGGTCTATGGCTGATGGCTGGAGCCATGGGTGTGATGAGACTGTAAAGAGAGAGTACAGAGGTTGAACAGGAAGTACTCACAGGAAGCTGTGACGAGCAAATGAGATGATGTGTGTGAATGCGTTGCAAGCTGTGCCTTTGAGACACAGGTGCAAAATATCAGTATAATAAATAACATCAGGTAATAAAATGTCAGTGCCCGTACTCTTTTATCAATCATCTCTACTGATTCGTCTTTTTATGAGCAGTTCTATGTATTATGGGATACGGACTTAATGATTAGAATCTGAAGTATGACAGAAATTTAGGGAGTACAGTTTATTAAAACATACATTCCCACAGATTACACAGAAGCCCACGACCCCCAGATTAGAACCTCAGACAGTAAAGAGCCCACTACAACAATGAAACAGATGTTAGCCTGTTTCCCCAAAATGTAGTATAAACAGTAGTTTCAAGGAAAATCATAAATTTTCTCCAAACTGCTGATGCTTCTGGCCCCTTCCCCAGCTGCCTTTATTAGCCACAATGAAGTGAAATGGGAAATCTCCTTTACTCTTAAGATACACACCAAGTCCCTGGAAACTATTCATTTCTAACCTCTCGCCAGCCATCAACGAACTCTGCTTCTAATCAGATAGGTGCCTGGTAATTTGATCAAATATGTAACCAACTTCAGCCCCTTCCAAGATTACAACACTGAACCTTGCTGAAGCATTTATAATAGGGTCTAACAGCTACCGCCAAGCTGCGTGGAAGCAACTGGTTTAAAACAGCTTGAATTTCTAAAACAAGTGGTATTTTTCAAAAGCTGAAAGACACTGTTAAAATAGCTCTATCACTTATGTATCTATTAAATTGTTTGAAATTGGCAATCTTCAATGTAAGGCTCTTCTTGGAATTGGATGTCCATTTCCAATGTCAGAACAGATTTCAGAAGCACTGGAAGAACTCACCCTTCAGTAAGACTCAAAAGTATGTTTTGCCAAGAAAAACCCAGTCCATCTGATAGAAAACCAATCTGTCAGATACATTTTAGACTTCATTTTAACTTTTTTAAAAGGTTTCATCCTTCACAAGAAGTATCTTAATGTACCCCTAAAGTCAACGATATCCATATCCTGAAGGATCTTCTAACATATTTAAGTATTCATATAGCAAATCTATTGATTGATACAGTTGAGAAAAGGACCCATGAAGCAATTTCAGCCTTTTTATCTCTAAGAAGCACAGAACTTGCAGAAGAGTCCCACAGAAAGACTAGACTAGGATCTTTAGCTGGAGGCCTGATGAGGAAGGTATCCTAAGGGAGGAGGGCAGGCCCACGCAAGAAGGAAGAACTAGAACATGGAAGAGAATTAAATCAAGGACAAGGAAGAAAAACAAAAAGAAGTTTGGGAGACATGAGCGAAAGCTGAAGTTGGGACAGAGGTATCAGGAAGGAGGCAAGCGAGTCAGGTAAGAGGCATCAACATCTGCTTAGCAATGAAGATGCACCTGCTCAGGACACTGGACTGGGAATTCCATCGCCTCTCACCTGACCATGTTCACCTTAGCTGCTTCAGAGCCCTACTCTAAAGAATAAATCGACTCGGCATTCACACAGAAGAATGTAGAATCTCAGTAAATCCTGTCACTGAGAAAATGGAGGCCATTAGGCTGCAAACTTCTCTCCCTTCAGCTTACATTTCCTCACACGATCCTTCCTTTCCTCCTTCTCTCACTCTGGAGAGGAAGACCCTCAACTCTAAACTTGGATGTACTCCCAAATTTCTGAGATTTTGCTCTATCAATTTACCACCACCTTTCTTGCATTTTTGACCCTTCTCTTGCCATTGGGGCTCCTTCCCTTAACTCCCAAATACATCAACCTCTTTAAAGAAAATCTCCCAATGCAAAGTGGTGCAGCCACATTAGAAAACTATATGGAGACTCCTCAAAAAATAAGACAGTGTGAGTCATCTTTGTAATGCCAAGAGCACTAATGTAACGCTCAGCACATAGAAAGCACTATATTAATGTGGGAAAACACTAGACAAGGAATGTCAAGGGCTGGTTCAAGCCATGACTCAGTCACTTCTGTGGTAGTAGCGATTTCCACCAAGTCACCTAATGTTTTGATTATCAGTCCCCTCCTCAATAAAATGTAAAATAAGAATTCTTTAATTTGAGGGTATCCAAAGGACCAAGAGAGATAATATATATGAAAGTTCTTTGGAAAACCAGTATTATGCAAACAAACATAAGACAGCATTACTAGAATGTTTTAAAACACAATGTATATTGATAAAGATTGAATTTTTTCTCCAAAAGAAATGCTGCTATAAATGATTAAGTACTGGCAACAGAAACTGGATGAGACAAAAACATCAAAGAGGTCTGCTCACTGGTAATATTTTATCTCTTTAAGATTATGCATTGTTTTATCATACTGAAATATAACATGTTAATCACAAAATATTAAACTAGATTTTAAAATACAGTATTTTGTAGGGGCACCTGGGTGGCTCAGCCGGTTAAGTATCTGACTTCAGCTCAGGTCATGATCTCACAGCTTGTGGGTTCGAGCCCCGCGTTGGGCTCTGTGCTGACAGCTCAGAGCCTGGAACCTGCTTTGGATTCTGTGTCTCCCTCTCTCTCTGCCCCTAACCCACTCTCATTCTGTCTGTCTCTCTCAAAAATAAGTAAAACATTTAAGAAACAAAAGTTTTTAAATGCAGTATTTTGTAGCCTTCTGTAACTTCAGGCATTAATTTGGGTAAACAGTCATTATATTACACTCCTATACCTAAATGCTCAGTTATACTTTCAACGTAAATGTCAATTACATGAAATAGCTTTTGAAAAAGCAGCTTTCATTTTTTCTTATGATTCACAGTTAACAATCTACATTCTCACTGACCAATGTAAACGAGCTTGTACATTTCAAGTTTTATAAGAAGAGTATCTTCAATGCCACCCCAACCCCCAACACACACACACATTTAACACCATGTCTGCCTTACTTCTGAAAAGAAGAAACCCACTGTGCAGCAGGCAGTGTGAAATATAATGCAGCTTTACACTGCATTATGAAAGCAAGAAAACAGCCAGCTGTGAGTTAGAAATAGAACAAAATTTCGAGTTGCAAACCCAAGGGACCTTTAGGTAACATTGAAAGTGTTCCTTAATGATGAATAGCTGATTTCATTTCAGACCCACTATGAACACTGTAGGATATATTTAACATTTTAATTTTTGGTTTCAAAAGCAATAAACCTGTTGGTCAGACGGAAGCTTGGCGGTCACAGCGGCCGATCAATCAATCAATCCCACATGGCTGGGCTCCACCAGCAGCCCCTGACACCAATTAGGAAACTGAAATAGCGAACTGCTGCCACCAGGTTACAGTTTTGCCAATTAGAGCACATCCTGGGTGAGAGCGACCAATGAACACTGGAACCCAGGGTCAAGAAAGAGAGGTGAAAAGCACCTTGTGTAATGTGACATGAAAAAGAAAGATTGCAGGAGGGACACAGGAAAGAAGCAAGACAGTCTGAAATCAAACAGTACATTTTATTGTTCACTTGTCAAAGACATGCAGGCACTAAGACAAAGCAAAAGCAAGGCACTTCCCTTGGTCTCTACCCTGGAAGGAACTGCTTATTGGCCAGCACAACTCGGGAGCCCATCACTCTCGTACATGAGCACAGAACCTGCCATCTCCAACTGTTCCCTTTTAGTCAGGATTCACAGGTTAAGGCGGCTCATGCAGGGTCTGAACGTCAAAGGCAGACCACTGATAGACCCATATCAAAGTGCTGGAAGGACACTATTTCAGATCAGGCTCATTACTGGCACGCAAAACTTATCCGCTAAAATCTCTCTTTTTTACATCCTACAAAATTTTAAGGACCTCCTTTCAATTTTTCCACCTGAGTTTCTCTTCCAAGCCACAGCTTATCACCCTGGCTTATGAAAACGTCATAAAATCTAAGGACCTCAAAATCTTCCCCCTGGAGTCCCTTCATCTAGCCACTGTGTCCTGCCTCAGAATACCTTCTCTTAATTCCATTTAATCTTCTGGCTTTGAGGGACTCCCAGCTGATCCTTTCTGCTCTGTGTCATCTGAAAAAGCAAAAGGCAAAAGCAAGGTTTTCTGACATGAAAACCTTCCAGAATGTGGAAGTTTGGGACTTACAGCTGTCCTTTTCAGAATCAGATATAACCCTGGATCTTGATGAGTTTCACAAGCGTGAAACAGACAGACAACAACGGTAGGCAAGAACATCCTAAACCTTCAAAAGAACTGTGATTTTTCAAATGCAAAAGTGCTATTATTCATCTATCAACTGAGTCACAAGTGTTATATTTTCCACAGGATCTGATGTCAGTCTCATTGTGCTGACTCAAATTCAACTCTGGTAGCTTTCCGTTCTGCTGCCATCAATTCTGCCATGTTTTTACAAGAATGAGCCCAAGCAATTCTACAGGTGTGCACTCAGCATGCTATACACATCTGTATCTGCACAACAAGGGTGTACTTCAATGATGGACACTGAAAGCATCAGTCAGAATTTATCATAGGTAGCTTCTAAATTGTTCTCGGGCCCTACATAAAAGATATTTTCCCTCTAGAGAGGAGGTTGTCAACCTTGGTTGCCCATTGGAATCACCTGGAAGCTTTGAAAAACTGCCACATCCTAGGTCCCATCCTGCAGAAACATGGATTTCATTGGTTTGGAGTGATATCTGAGAATCGAGATTCCTTTTTTTTTTTTAAAATGTAAAGCCCTAGTCTGACTTGGTCCACATCTGGATTTCCTTCCCTCAAAAGATACCAGAGGTCAAAACACCACACAGCTGAGCCAAAGATCACAAGTATTTCAAAGGTTTATGGCACACAGGCATACATATGGCAAGAGAGTCTATGGGCAAGGGGGCTACAGGCAAAAGGGCCCTCCTGTGGGTGCAAGGAGACAAAAGAGGGCAGGTGCTGGGCATATATACATGGAACTACAGCATACCAATGGGATTTCTGAATGATGCTGGCTGAGGACTAACTTCAGGTAGTCCATTCCAGTTGTGGGGAGGGAGATATCAAAAGGACAGGATAGGGTGCACTGCTCGGTCTTGCTGGGAGTAAGAGAAGTGAGTAAAAGCAGCAGCATCTGACATCCTTGTTGATGCTTAAAGGTGTGACAAAATATCATTCTGCTGGCCATGACTTCTCATGCCCAACTCTTATTTCTCTACATAGCCAAGTAGAGAAATACCACGACTCTAAGAGTACTTCTCAAACTTTAATGTGCATATTCACCTGGGGATCTTGTTAAAATGCAGATTCTGCCTCAGTAGGTCTGAGCTGGGTCAGAGAGTCTGCGTTTAACAAGAAAAAATGACGCTGCTGCTCCAGGGACCACTCTGGCCCCATTCCCCTCAACAGTCTCCTCTTGAGTTATAGGCCTCTCACAAATGAAAAGCCCACGGTGGCCTTTGACTTACACGTTCTGCGTCTCTTTCGAGGATCTGTGGGTACTGGCAAAACTGACAGTCCTGGGGATGGGGCACAGACAAGTGGAGAAATGCTGCAGGCTGCAAGACTCCATCATCTTACTCCATATTATAGCTCCTCCAATATTGACTGCATGTCTTACGTATGGTCTGTCTCCCACTAGAATGTAAACTCAAAGAAAGGAGCACCATGTATATCACACTCCCCATCATAGCCGTGGAGCCTTCTGGCACGGAGGAGGCACCCAAATTTGCTGATTCAAGGAGGGACTGGATGAGAGGATGGGGGTACCACGTGTCACGCTAGTGCTGGGTTACCCTAGTCTGTGCTACCAGTTCATTCCAGGCAAAGACAAGTGGGGCAATAACCTTAGTCTTGAATTCTGGCCAGTACTTAGGTAGGTCTGCCTGGCAAAGGGTACAAGATGATTAACTTCTGCACCTTCTCAATTCTATTGATAATAACACAGGGGGTATACAGTGTCCAGCACAACAGGAGACAAAACAGAAGAGGTATAACTGGAGGGAGACCATTTTTTTCCTCTTCAGTTTCCTTCAATTGCCATAATGAACTTGCCTGGCATAAGAGAACTTGAGAAAGAAAGGGAGGCAGCCTCTGGAAAGTACAACCTAAGCATAACCCTGAATCTAAACTCCACAGGATCCCCAAAGGACCATGATGAAATGGCAAAGGAGAAACTCTGAGCCTCAGGAAAGGTATTAATCCATCCTCAGAATTCAATCACTCATAAATGCCTCCTAGCAAAACTACTGAAGGTCTCACAAAATTAGAAAACTAACAAAATTAGAAGTGCAAGTACCTGAGGCAGCATATAAGCAAGTGTGGAACCAGTGAAACCCAGATTTCACTCACTAGCATGAGCCCGAAACGCCAGCACTGATTTGCAATGATTTTCAAATGGTAGGTTGCTACCCATTAGTGGACTGTGAAATCGTTATTAGTGGGTCAAAACCCACTGTTTTTAAAAATGGAAACAGAAGAAAGTAGAAAAGATGAAGGCAGAAAATGGAATAAATAAAATATGGTATCCTTTCTTGTGTTTCAATTAATTTATCTGTGGGCGGTGGGTCATAATTTAAAATGTATTATTGTAGGACACAATTAAAAACCCATCTACACCAAGGAGGGCCATATTTTACATAGCATCACACCTAAATAAGTCCTGTTCACGAATTAAGAGGGCACATTTATATTACAGGGATGGTATGGCATAGTAGCTCCAAGCATGGGTCTGGGGCCAAAGTGATTGCCTGGTGACTATGCGCAAATTACTTCACTTCTCTAAGCCTCAGTTACTCCAATCTTATAGAAGCAGTAATACTATCACCTCATGCTATAACAATTATATAAAATATATGAGGAGTTCTTGGCACAGAGCCTGGTATGACTGAGCGCTCGATAAAGTACCATTATCATCACTGCTTAAAGGTAGGTCTGATACGTTTTTTTCCATGATTTCAGTGGTAAAATACTAAGGAACGGGGGTTAAGGTAACTCATGCGAGCAAGACTGTGGCTCTAAATAAGTGAAAAATGAGGAACTCTTTTAATTCTGGGAGAATCTACTTGAAATAAAGAGCTTGCCACTGCAAAAGGGCACGACGGAAGAGTCACTAACTCACAGAAATGCCACCAAGTTAAGACACGGCAAAGAAAGACAGCACAGGTCAATAAAGGCACAAATTAAATTCTCTCACCAGGACACCTGAATCTTGCTCCTTTTCAACTGCCACCAGGAGTTCTGACCCTGGCCCACAAAGGTACGAAGGACCTTAAGCTCGCCCTGTTGCCCAGTCTTATTCAAACGGTAAGGAACCGCAAGCTGCGTTCTTAAGAACCAGTTATTAATTAGAAGCCCTGAAAAGCTGGACAGTGCTCGTAATTATTAAATCCAGTATCAAAAAGGTAGGTGGATAATTACTATATTCGCTTCTCCAACCGGTCTTGATGAAACATGCTGACGTTATTCTTGACACAAGTGTTACCACTGGTAAAGCACTCAATTCGCTGGCATCTCATCTATGGTACACTTGAAACTCCTATTGCTTGCTGTTAAACTAACAGTTTCTATTAGGCTAAACACAGTTTGGTAGCCATTGTCAAGAAAATTGGAGTTGCTCAGGCATGGCGGCAGTTACTGATGTTATTTGTTTGGAAGCCTTGTGATTTAGTGAATCACTAGCGATTGTTAAGCAAGTAATTAAACTATAAGCCAAGACCTGTGATTTCAGTCTTTTCAAAGCAATAATCATCGAAATTCCAAGTACCATTTAACTGATTCCCTTCTAAACATGCTGGCAACGTTTATGTTGTCATTCATCAGTTGTATAGTTTATAAAAACTAGATTGTGGCCTTTATAGAAATCATGTGCTACTCAACTACTCTGTTAAATAGGAGATGTTTAAAGGAAAAATTCACAAAAATTATTTAATGAGAAGTGGACACAAAGACTTTTGGATTTGTTCACGAATATGGCTATCTCAGGTTTAATAATAATTCAAAAGTCCTATTTTTAGGACTGAAATACTAAAATAACCAGACTATTGTTCTTATAACCTTTTCCAAATATAAGAATGCATTATATAAATTTCACAATTTCTCTAAGTGCCTTTAAAATTACAAGCAATTTAGTCTATGATTCATGTACCATACCAACTGCATGCAGTTTTTTTTTTTTTTACTTCACATCTCAATTATATCTTAATATTATGGGGGCTGAAATGCATTAAATAAATCATATTTCACAGACTCCTGGTAAAGTAATAATACTTACATGCATTTGAGAAGAAATTGGCCTGCATTATAAATGTATTCATAATGTCATTACCTGCCTTTCCACGCTAACTGAAATATTAGGCGGTGGTGCCTACCGACTTCAAGCCACTGATGAAAGCTTTTAGTAAGTCTTATGCTTATTCTGGGGCTGGCAATCAGCTCCGTGAGCTAATATAATATAATCCAATGTTTACCAACAGCAGTTTATCCAAAATATAAACGAGCTCTTATAATTAGTGAAACACTATTAGTCTTTAAGATTTAATCTGGTGGCTAGTATTTCTTCACTGTGCTACATAAACAGACCGGCTGATCTTTCATCTGTCAAAGGGCATTGCCTTTTCGAAGTACCTTATTATTGTCAAGTGTTTTACTTACACAGCATACTGCCATTAAGGAAATTAATTCCTTAAAAATCTGTTACTTAAAAACAATATATCAGTGGTCTTATAAAATGACAGAAAAAAGAATTCCTAGCAAATACCTTCAACAAGTTAAGAAAATTCATAGCATTTTAGAGACCTGCCAACACAGTTCTTCTCTCTAACTGTTAAATAGTAAATAATTGTCTTTGGTTTATATCCCGTTCTAAAAAACTTACAAGGCACTTTCATGTACATTATCTCCTATGATGTTTCCAATCATTCTGTGAAGTAGGTATCATGGCTATTAATTATTTCTACTTAACAGATGGAAATACTGAGGCTTGTGGGTGTTAAATGACTTGCCCAAGGACATAAAGTTAATAATGGTAGGGATTCACACTCTTTCCCCCATGTGACATTGCACACTTGATACATCTATTTCCAGAGCCTAAGAAAACAATCTGAGTAACCCATCAAGACAAGACAGAAATACAGACTGTACACAACTTGAAAATGGGCTGTTCCACTTGGAATTTGGTTTGGGGAGATCAATGAATCTCCTCTGAAAGAGGAGCCGGAGCTGTGGACTGCACAACCACCATTCCCATGAGGCATGGGGTGCAGTGAACATGAATGAGTGTGTGAGAGTTGGGGGCTGGGGAAAGCAGGAGGAAACCTGGTAACAGCAGGCTATCCCTGCACAGATCCCATTCTGGATCTCTCAAAAAAGAAAGGACTTGGGGCGCCTGGGTGGCTCAGTCGTTTAAGCATCTGACTTCAGCTCAGGTCACGATCTAGCGGTTCGTGAGTCTGAGCCTTGCATCAGGCTCTCTTGCTGTCAGCACAAAGTCTGCTTCAGATCCTCTGTCTCCCCCAACCCCGTCCCTCCCCTGCTCATGCGTGCACAGTCTCACTCTCTCTCAAAAACAAACATTAAAGAAAAGAAAAGAAAAGAAAAGAAAAGAAAAGAAAAGAAAAGAAAAGAAAAGAAAAGAAAAGAAAAGGATTTGCTAAGATGGTGGAGGGAATATAATAACAAAGCATACTAACCCTTAATGAGATGAGTACTCACAAAAAGAAGAGGGCTTTGCACTGTTTCAAATACTGAGAACTGTCACTCACTCGCTTAAACATTAAAGAGTCTTTTGAACAAACAGGAAGATTTGGAGAGGAGAAATGAATAGGGTATACTCAAGCATCAAAGTCAAGAGTCTGGGGGATAAAAAAAAAAAAAAAACCCTTGAAGTCTTGTAATAAATTAAAAAACAAAACAAAACAAACCAAAAAAAAAAAAAAAAAAAACAACAACAACCCTGAAAGATGTATTGGAACAAATGAGTTTGTGGTATTCTCATTTATATTAATTATCATCATAATTTCTTCCACGGTTCAAATTGATTAATTCAAATTTCTTTTCCCAGGAGCCCATCAACTAATAAATAGTCCCTATGGACATATTCTCTTTTGAGGTAAACTATTAAGTAAACACACAGCTCCACAAATGTATCACATGGAAAATTACTTCCTCTAAGGAGCTAGCTATCTAAAAGGTGTGAGTGATAGAAAGCAGAAACAGAATACATTTGTCACTCCCATTAGCATTATTAGTGCTAATGAGAAAGTACATGAACAAGAACATACACCTCTTAATTTGAATGTGTTACAAATAGAGAGTAGATTAGTCACAGCTACCCAGATTAAATTTTAGCACTTAATACTGAAATACTACAAGAGGCAATGCTTACAGTGGTTTTGCAGCAGAATTTCAGCTATTTAATTACAGTTTTCAAGCCATTTAACACCTCTTGGCACACAGAAGCTAGATGTGTGTATGAATGTGTGTTATTCAGACAGTTCAAGATTTTAGGTATAACTCAATTATCTAGCATCCCTGGGAAATAAAGTGTTCCATTTAAGTGCATTTTCTATATAACTGAAGCTTCTATCTTCATGCATCCTAAATCCCTGATTAAATCTGTGGCCATCTGTAAAGGAAATCTTTCCTCGGAGTATTTCATTTCCCTGTCTCCTTACAGGCAATTGGACAGAAAGTAGTGAAGTGCTTCCAAGTTGTTTTGCTTTACGGATGAATCAAGGCCATCATTAGGAATATTCACCAGGGGCACGTGGGTGGTTCAGTCAGTTAAGCGTCTGACTTCAGCTCAGGTCGTGATCTAACAGTTCATGAGTTCCAGCCCTGCGTCAGGCTCTGTGCTGACAGCTCAGAACCTGGACCTGCTTTGGATTCTGTGTCTCCCTCTCTCTTTGTCCCTTCTCGACTTGTGCTCTGTCTCTCTCTCTGCCTCTCAAAAATAAATAACGATAAAAAAAATTGAAGCACTGAAGCACTTTCATACAGTTCTTACTTTCTATATTGTGTCTTTTCCTTCAATATCAAGCAGTTAGCAGTCATTTCTCCCAGGATCACAGTGATGGCTTCCAATTTACAGATTCCATTATTCACTCCAGTCTTGGGATTTGTTGAATCTTCCATGGACTGGTGGAGCAAATAACCAAACATGTTAAGAAATATATTCAAGCCTTTCCATCTGGCAGAGCCATCAGCTCATAGGAAAGCCAAGATGGGCACCTACATGTACATCCAGAAGCTATGGAGGAAGAAGCCATCCAATGTAATGCATTTTCTTCTCAGAGTGCTCAGCTGCCAATACCACCGGCTCTCTGTGGTGCCTCCCAGAGGCCCCCTGCCCAGCCTGGCCCAATAAAGAATGAAGACTGGGGTACAAGGCCAAGATTCATGTACGATGTGGTGGCTGCAAACGCTCAGTGCCTAAGGGTGCAACCTATGGCCAGTTTGTCCATCATGGTGTTAACCAGCTAAAGTTTCCCCAAAGCCTTCTATCTGTTGCAGAGGAGTAAGCTGGACACCACTGTGGGGTTCTGAGAGTCTTGAACTCTTACTGTGTTGAAGAAGATTCCACATGCAAATTCTTTGAGGTTATACTCATTGATCCATTCCATAAAGCTATCAGAAGAAATCCTGACAGCCAGTAGATCACCAAACCAGTCTATCAGCTCAGGGAGATGTGAGGGCTGACACCTGCAAGCCACAAAAGCCATGGCCTTGGAAAGGGTCACAAGTTCCACTAGACTATTGCTGGTTCTCGCCAAGTGGCATGGAGAAGAAGCAATACTCTCCAGCTCCGCCATTACCACTAATATAAGTAATGCTTGTAAAATTCTTACCTAAGAAACAATTTAGGTCCAAAAAAAAAAAAATACACACACACACACACACACACACACTCAATAGGCATCAATAGGGCTAGAAATGGGGGCATAAGGAAAAAAACATACGGTTTTATTATTCTTATTAGTACTCAAATTCAATGAGCAAAGTATTTTGCATTTACCCTGTCAGTTTCCATTTTTAGAGAAGACAGCAGGGGAACTCTTAAGGACCCCAGACTCCACAGGTAAGATCCAGTTCAAACACAACCAGAGAAGCCAATTTCTCAATGACGAATATCCTCTCAAAATAATTTAAAGCTGATGCTTCCCAATCATAAAGGTGGGCCTTACTTTTAGGCGGGCCCATTTTCATCCATTCTTACATGATTCCATCTGCTAAAGGTATCATGCTCTGTGTGTTCAAACCAAAAAGATTATGATGGGGCAACAATTCTTTGGATTCTTTCCTCAAATTTGTGACTATATCCAACATAAGAAGTGGCCAATGTCACTACTTACAACACCAGTTCTTACCTTTGTAGTCATCCTCGATGACAGTACTTAAAAGAAGGCACTAGATTCCTTACAACTTCACACGGTGGGAGTGGGGGTGGGGGACTAGCTGCAGTTACTGCTTAGGCATCCCTATCTATGCACCACTCCCAAGGCCATCCTCAGCTATGCTCCCTCTGCTAAGACTCCCTGCTGCTCAGCATAACCACACTTCAGCTCACATCAATGCCTTTCCTTGTCCTCTTCAAAACATCCCCTCTGAGACCATCAGCCACTCATTGGAACAGCTACTCCTAGACTAGGGTTCTTTCTACAGGTGCTCTGCTTGTCTACATAGATTTGTAACTGGTGATTCCATCTCTTCAACCACAGCCTCATTTTTCTCTTTTTATCCTCCTTAACAAACTCTCTCAAACCTTCCACCTTCACCAACCAATTGCCCACCTCCTAGGGACGCCGGGTTCTCCACATTGCTGGAGACACCAAAAATTAGGAATTCAATCCTGTTCCCCTTAATGGCATCATCTCCTCTGCTTTTCTGATTGCGTTTCTGGCAAACCGCTGGGATAGATGGATGGTCAGACAGGGCAGGGATCTAGTCAGGGAGCATGAGGTGTTTATGAAGACAACAGGGCAATGTGGGAAAGCACTAACAACAGCACGTGGATTCCCATGTCCAACTGTGGAATCTCAATATAGATCTCCCAATCCTTGTTAACACTGCCAAACACAACTACGGGAATCGTTATCTACAGAAACGTAACAGGACTACAGTGACGAAAGGTTACAAAGCACATGTCTCATCTCTATGAACTTCCAGAACAAACTATGAAGTAACTATGGTCATTTGAAAGATGAGGAAACAGATTCAGGGACACCGGATAGTGGCCGAAATCATTTATTTAATGAGAAGAGCTCGGGAGCAAGTCACCCTGAGTCATCTGACCTCCTCCAGTGTCACCCCCATAACAATTCTAGGCCTATATTTGTTGACAGGGACCATCCAGGAGGCATACACTTGTTTCTAATGAGGTCAAGAGATGCTTGGAGAAGGGAAGGCAGAAAGTCACACAAGGCAGAAGAGGGGAACACTATTACATTCATTAAAAAAATCCTTACAGTGACTTGTTTATCGTCCTTGATAAAGATGAGAACAAGTGTTGAAATAATTTATTTATGATGTATAACAGTTTAATGGAGTATAAAGTAGACTCTCTTTTTTACAGTTAGTGGGGTTCTTAATGTTGCCATATCCAGGCTGAGCCTGTATCCTACTCATCCAGACTTTTGACAGGAGCATCAATTTTCTAAATTGTTCTGTAACAACTACAAGAAAGAAAATCACTCTCGGTGTTAATAATTGCAATTCTCTGAAGATACTAAAGAACCCACTATAATTTCACATCATTGAATCCTGTGGCTTTATACATCAGAAGAATTTTCAGACAGTTTCTCCTGTGTGCTTTCAATATTAAAAGAAGATATCTATATGAAATACATTGAAGAGCTAAAAATGATATGACGGGATCCAGACTAGTATTACAGACTTGAAAGTGCTGTACAACAACATCCATAAAACATGAAGAGAGCAAAACACATCACACAAATGTCCTCTGAAAAAGCAAACAAGTACTTCTCTTTGTTCATAATGACAACAGGAAGAGTTAGCTAAATGAAGTTCACAGGTGAACCTCAATAAATAACAAACTGATGTTATTTATTAATAACAAAACCCACATTACGTATGATGTCTACTGCCAGGCATCTGATTGGCTGCAAGGGTCACAAAACTTCCAGACATGCAAGAGTGATAAGCGGTTTAGTAGCAAATAGCGAGAAGAGACTCTAGCAAATAATAAGAGAAGAAAAGAGAAAGGATAAGGAATAAGCATGAATAGATCCTTAAAGAATAAACTACCAAATATCTAAAGTAATATTAGGAGCACAAAAATTTCTATTTACATATACATTCCAAATACTACATGAAGGTATTTCAAGGCACAAAGAATAACCAAGGGTCTCAAGTATGAAAATACTTAATGAAAAGAGACTAATATTCATTGTGAAGAAGAGATGAATTGTATCAATAAAGAAACTTTAAAAAATAATGGCCATGACTAGGGAATTGCCTTGATTAATTTTTTAAAGTGTAAATCTACAATAATTTAGATAATGTGATATTAGTTCAAGAATTGGCAAATATAGCAGACAAACAGAATTCAACACCAGAAACAGCCTTAATTCTACATTAGAACTTGGGTATGAAATAGCCAAGATATCTCTGAGGAGAATGGATACATTATTTATTTTAAAAACTGCTGCTGGCAAAACTGTCTAGAAAAACTTCATACCATATGCCAAAATAAATACAAGAATGAATAAAAACTTCACTGTAAAAAACTCAGAACAAAGTGAAAAATAAAATAAAAACTAAATCTTACAGACGGACAAAACTTTCTAAGCATATACTCATTATAAAAAGTGATAGATTTGAGTTTCTAAAAATTGAAACAAATTTTTTTTAATGTTTATTATTTTGAGGGGGGGGAGCAGAGAGAGGGAGACCCAGAATCCAAAGCAGGCTCCAGGCTCTGAGCTGTCAGCACAGAGCTGGAAGCGGGGTTCAAACTCCCAAACTGTGAGATCATGACCTGAGCTGAATCAGACACTTAACCAACTGAGCCACCCAGGCACCCCATAAACATAAAAATATTTGTAAATCCTGTAAAAAAGGTTATGAACAGGCAATTCAAATTAGCAGTGTGTGTATAAAAACAAAAACATTCAAATATACCCTTTGACCCAACAAATTTGCTTCTAGAAATTTATCAAAAAAAACAGAAAATACATCATGGATATCTGCAAAGATTTAGCCCACGGGTACATTCTCTATCTTTGTTGATAAAATTTAATAACACAGGAACAACATCCAAAAATAAGGAAATGGTCAAATATCCAAACTATACATCCACGAGAAGACTCCCACAGAAAAGTAATAATGTAGAAAAAATATGCACAACCTATTTCTGCATTAAAAAAGATTTTAAAATAGTAATACAGTGAGCCCTAACCTGTACCCTCCTGCCCCACATGCACACTCCCCAAAAGTTTGTGTGTGTATGTATGCATATGTATGTCTACATATATAATGGCAAAAAACAGGAACCATACATAAAATATTAACAGTAGTTAGTCTTCAGGAGTGGTAGGGTATGGATATCTTGCTTTTTCAATATCATCGGTACAAATTTTTTACAATAAACATTTGGTTTTGTTTTATGTTGATGCAATCATCTATATATTACATAATTGTCTTCCAAAATGGAAGCCTACTCTAAACGTTCTTTTGTTGAACTCACTCCTTATCAAGACAGAGAATTTCTTCATTAACTTTTTAGACAGTTCCTGTAACTTAATTCTCTTAGCTTACGAAAATTTGTCAGTTGATTTCCTTGGTTTTCTAGGTACAAAGCCTGCAAATAAGGACATTTTACTTCTATGTTTTCTCTTCTATTTTTTGCTCTTACCTAACAGTACTGGTTAGTACTTCCAGAACAAAATCAATAATGGACATCCTATGCTGCTCCTGACTTTAATGGGAATGCTTCTTATAAGTCACCATTAGGAATCACAATGGCATCTTGGATTTTAGGGGTTTCTTTCAAAATCAATTTTTAAAAAGGCTAACGCATGGTATTCCAGAACTCTATATTTTGTGTCAAAGGAATATAACACAGTAGATTAAATTTCTTCAATACTGTGTGTATATTAACACACACATACACATCTGTCTCTACACAAACGCAAACACACACACACACACACACACACACACACACCCCAAGGGGTTGTCAAGCCCCTAAATGAATTCCTGTATTTTACTGAAAGTTAAAATAATACACATTAGTAAATGACCTCAAACTTCTTTTCTTTAAAAGTGATGTAAATGAAGAAAAGGGAAGAGGCCGAAAGAAAACATGCAAGAGCAAGCTGGACACATACTGTTAACATGAAGAGTAAGCAATCATTCGTCTAACACTCAAAGATGTAAATTCAAGCTGCATTAATAAAACTTGTTTTAAAAGAACTTTTAAAAAGAAAAATTAAGCTTTTAGATAACTACTGAAGATGCACTAAAATGCAGACCACTGACACTAGGCACACAAAAAGTGCTCACAATATCTTCTGAATTAAATTTGAAACCACAATCTATACCAGTCAGCAACTATACTAATAAGCACAGGAGATTCTATGATGCATAATCTTCAGAGGGCAGACTTACAAAGGTCACATAAACATTTTTATGGAAAATGATAAACAGAACCATCTATATACACCCACTATCCAAAGAGCCACCAGGAATTATAAAATGGGTAAAAATAGGTATTACATCCAACACTGATAAGTTATACTGATGATTACTATATTTGGTCTTGATAAGATATGTTCAGTTACCCATAGAATAATTTGACTCAAAACTTTGGTTGGCCTTTTTTGGGGAAAGAAAACAATGAGAAATTCAAGAATATCTCAATATTTTTGGAACGTACCTGATTTGCCGAAAATCAGCACCAAAGAGGGCCTGGAACAGGGTAGCCACTCATTAAATGTTTTTTGGAATAAAAATCAGCCCATTTTAGAGCCTTATGACTGGAACATCACTTAAAACTCTTCTTGTGACCTTGGTCAGTTTGGCTGAGAGGCTGAGTTCATACTGGACTTTCATGTCATTTAAGGCTTCACTCTGTTGGAAATGCCAAAGGCTAAATTTATTCCAACAGGTCAGAATTAACTCCAAGAATTTAATGACTGATTCCATATTCTAATTTTATAAATATACAGGCAGAGTAAAAATTTGTACATATCAAGCTAAGGTCTAAAGTGAGAGGATTCTGGGGTGCCTGGGTGACTCAGTCAGTTGAGCATCTGACTTTGGCTCAGGTCATGATCTACTGCTCAGGAGTTCAAGCCCCACGTCAGTCTCTGTGCTGACAGCTCAGAGTCTGGAGCCTGCTTCGGATTCTGTGTCTCCCTCTCTCTCTGCCCCTCCCCTGCTGGCACTCTGTCTCTCTTTCTGTCTCTGTCTCTCTCAAAAATAAATAACCATTAAAAAAAATTTTTTTAATAAATAAAAGTGATAGGATTCTATTTCAGTGCAAACTTATCTCTCTTATTAGTGTGCTTACAGCCTGATACATATATTTTATTGTATAAATGGATGAGTGAATAAATGAACAAATTAGCATTATAATCTGTTTAGATAATGTCTTTAATGAGAAGAAATGTCTGAATTGTATGTTCTTTTGTTTTTTAATGTTCAAATCCACAATAACCTTTATACCACCGTCTTAAAACTTTTACCAAGCTACGTTTTATCAGTTGTCTATTCTACAAAAGAATGTACATGAATCAGCATTCTTTTTGCTAAACAAGAACCACTTTTACCCATTCTTGAGACATGAGCTACTGAGTATTTATAAGATAGACCACTCTATTAAAATACTAGAAAATCTAATGAACACTGTTGCTTTTTATATGAAATTAATGTTTTAAAACAAGCTGACAAAAAAATAACTTAATAAAATAACTTTCTTACTTCACTACTATTAGTGCTTTAAATTTATTATGTAGTATCATAGTTGAAGGCATAATTTTATTAATCAAAAGTTAAATGAAACAAACCATGTAGCACAAATAACCAGAAACAAAGGGTACGTTATCTCAATATCTAAGCACGCCTATTTGGCTTTTGTACTAATTTATTTTCCTTCCTGCTTCCTTACCAAAGCAAATTCAATAGTATTTTCACTTTATTTTTAAACTTTACACAAGAAGTTCAGGGAAGGAAAAGAAAAACAAACGAAAAATCTCTGATGGCATTAAGAATGCAAAATAGTTTTGGGCGCCTGGGTGGCTCAAGTCAGTTGAGCATCTAAACTTCAGCTCAGGTCATGACGAGTTCGAGCCCCATGTTAGTCTCTGTGCTTACAGCTCAGAGCCTGGAGCCTGCTTCGGATTCTGCGTCTCCCTCTCTCTCTGCCCCTCCCCCACTCACACTCTGAGTCCCTCAAAAATAAAAATAAATATTAAAAAAATTTTAAACGAATGCAAAAGTTTCTAAAATTAGAGCCTTAAAAACTTGAGATATCAAGTTCAAAAGAAATAGGGAAATGAGAACCACAGTTTTAAGTTTAAATAAAGACCATTAAGTTTTACATTTAATAGATATAGAAAAACTCAAATGTTTAGTGTAACTGCTGAGCACTTCAATTTATTTTTGAAACTTGTATTTTCCAAGCAAAGTAAATTGATAGTGCACTAAGTATATCATTTATTTGACGGTGTTAAAATAATATCATTGCATTTGATAATATGGAACTACATGATGATTATGTTTAAGATAAGCACAAAAACCTGACGGCCAATTTTCAAATGTTAAACTGTAAAAGAAAAAAATCTATCAGGTACCCAATTTGTATAATTAAACATTGAGTAAAGTTTGATTTCTTCTGGTGTGTGTCAGTTTAATTACTATATTTCAAATATGACATACAGATTATCAGTAAAAACTCCAAAAGGACTATCATAAAATAAAACTGTGACAGTGATCCCCAAACAGTCACAAAACACAGCCCTTAGGAAAAAGACATAGGGGCAAATCCAAAGGTAAGAGGATAAATAAATACACAAATTTTGTAATGTCATTATCAAATAATAAAACTAATATTTTA
Source organism: Acinonyx jubatus (assembly GCF_027475565.1). Classification (NCBI taxonomy): domain Eukaryota; kingdom Metazoa; phylum Chordata; class Mammalia; order Carnivora; family Felidae; genus Acinonyx; species Acinonyx jubatus. The sequence goes on along the minus strand of NC_069383.1, from coordinate 20,304,544 downwards.
AACAAACATACACATCAGGCTGAGAGATCCTATTTTGGAACTTCCTTCCTAGCCTTCCAAAAACTCAAGAAAATTGGTCTAATTACTTTACAGTTACTCCTTGTATCGAATTGAAAATATTATTACAGTTCTATCACCCAATAGCCTTGATTCTAAATGACTTCAGCCCATTCCCAAAATATCAAATCTATTCTCAGCTGATGAAGATTTATCACTTTGGAGGATATTCAAAGGATGTGCTTTTAAAGGCAATTCTTGGAAGAAGGGAAAAAAAGGAAGAAAAGAAAGAAGGTGGCGGGGCAGGGCAGGGGAGGATGGGGCAAGACTTTGAGCAGGGCAGTTCTAACAGAATCAATACAACAGCTTCAGGGAGGCTCTGTAGAAGGAAGAACACTTACTGTGTGATTTCAGTTTATTTTTAAACAATTCTCATTACATGCCAGTCATACTTCTACAGGCATGAATTGGTTGACAGTGGAGACTCTTCTGTATTTACATGACCAACAATGATACCAAATTCAAGAAGAAAAATTTTCTATGGGAAATCAGTCACTAACGTTCAAAAAACATACGTCTTCTCAACATAATGTATAAGTGGCTTTTTTACTTCAAGATTTTTTTCCTCCATTTCACAACTGACAATTGACTTTCTCACAGCTAAAACTTTAAAATGGCAAAACAAATTTTGAAGACATTTTCTGTAATTAAAAACGGCTGCTTAGATGCTGAGAGAGAATTTTTCAAGAATAATGTTGCTTTTCACTTTTCCCTTCAAAGACTCAAATGAAAGAGAAATGAGTTGAAATCAAGTGATTAGAATTCCATTTCGTCCATCACCCCTTTTCAAAATTTCTTTAAAGAATCTAAATTTTACTGACAACTTTTTATCACTATAATATCTAGGAAAATAATAGTATTTGGTGTTTTCAAAAGAATATATGTAATCAAAAAGTCAATATGATTTATAATCGCAAAGGAGTTGTCAAGGAATGTTAAACACCTAAATACTTTTTAAATTGGCTTCACATCAGAAAGCTCAAGCAAGTATCAGTCTTGAAGACCTTGTAATTTTGGCAGACTGATAACTCCTCATAATATCCATCTCACCTTTATCGATAGTTGGGCCTTGATGTTTAGCTCGGCTCATTATCATGGGGGATTGGCACATAGGGAGAGGGGGTATTTCCTAGCTTCCTTTGATGCTGGATGGGGACTAGTAAGTAAGTTCTGACCAAAGTAGTATCTGTACCTTGCAGGACTCATCCTAGTCGAGAAGGGATATATCCCTTCTTCCCCTCTGCCCCTGACACTGTCCCATTGTATGGAACGTGAAAATGTGCTTTCTTAGACCCTATGGATGAAGACTAACCATAAACATATACTAATATAAAACTTAAAATTGCAAGTTCCATATTTTAGTGAGCCTATACTTATTTGCCTAAGTAGTGTAACAGTAATTGTTGCAGAATGTAAAAATGTATGTGATACCCTCCAGAAATGGATAATACCTTTTCCCAATTCAGTCAAATGGCTTTAAATTTTAAGTAGTCTCATTTAAAAAAAAAAAAAATCTAGAACAATGTACAAATGACCTCAAAAAGTATCAATATTTCAAATAAATTTTTAAGAACTCTTATCTTAGAGTAATTCAAATAAGTCTTAAGACCTTTGAAAATCAAATTCTTTGATTCTGAAGGACCAAGAAAAGGATACAGAAACAACAGGGTCTCCCCAAAAAGGTGTAAGATTTCAGTATAGGTAAGACTACAAAAATCACCCCAGAGGAGGCAGAGAAGAATTAAAACAATATTCAACAAAAGGACTTAAAAGACAGATCCAACTCAGAAGCCCCAGCCCTTCCAATTGGCACCTGCACAAATATGGCCATATCTGAGTTCCTCCTGGAGGGTCTCAATTTTGCTTTGAGAAATAGGTAACAGGTGCCCAGTCTACTTCACAGTGCTGTTGTAGACATTAAGTATGGAAAAAACATTTTATAAATGGATCCAAAAAATGATCCTTTGCAAATAAAAGGAACTATTATTCAAATAGCTATGTGTACATGCTAAAATACACACTGGCTTTCATTTTTAAAAAGTAAAGAAAGTCATTTGTTTTAAAAAAAAAACACGTCACTGTAAATGCATTCATATTTAAAAATCTAATAAAGATCTCCTCTCACCTGCACTTGGCATTTCAGGAAAAAGATGGCTTAATTTGCTCCTCTGAAGATTTCCCCCTCACAACTAAATAAATAACAAGGCTAATACTTACCAGTATTATGTAAAAATGACATACAACCAACAAAACATTTCTCATCTTATAAGATGAGAAAAACATTTATTCCATGATTGATCATAAAACAGAATGTGAAAGACAACCAAAGGACCATCCAAACACAGATCAGAAAGCCTAGGGTGGCAGTAAGGGGGCTAAGAAACCCCACAATTTTTTAAGTTTAGATTTTTATTTAAAAATTTGTTTTGTTAATTATTTTCCAATGTCTGAAAAAATAATTCCCAGATAGTACATTAAATGCTGTCAATTGTGTTACACTGTATAATATGTTGCTATGTGGTTTCTCCATTTTATCAAAATTACATTTGAGAGAATGAAAACCATTTGTCTACATTTAAAATTCCTCATCTCTACAACTCAATATTTTTCCTTGATGCATTCTAAATGCCCTAGTAGAAATTATTTTGAAAAGAAACCATTAAAGGTATGCTAATGACTCTGAATTGTGACAGATGCTGTGGAAACAGGCCTGTTGGCTGAGGCACAGCACCATTAACTATCTATCATAAAGTACTCTGGACTTGCTCATTTATTACTGCTGCGTTGCTCAAGGGGGGAGAAAAACAGCAAGAGTTTCTCCTTCTGAGGCAAAAATCATAAGCCACTCACTTATTCTAATGTCATGATCCCCACTGTTTGTCTGCATGATAATTAGGAAAATCAGAAGTAATGAAATATTGCTTTAACAACGTGATTGGAATTAAACCATTAAAAAGGCCAAGGAGAAAGTTCCATGTACTTACTAACTGGTGAGTCTCCAACACTAGACACCCACTGCAGGCAAAACATATCCTATTTCCTAGGAGTGAATCAAGGTGTGGAATTGCAAGCCTCACAGGGAGGTGCGGGGGCGGGGGGAGAAGAGAAGAATTAAGGAGGAGGAGTGGAAACAACACATCGTTATTCGGAGAACCTTCTGTTACAACCTGTTAAGAATATTTGTTGATCACCCATTTTGAGAAGAAACACTGACCCAGCCACTGTGGGAATCAAGAAGTAGACCAGTTCGTTTTTACAAAGTGAATGCATGCATGTTAGCTCACTGGATCCTACCAAGAAGGCTATAAAGAAAATACCATGCTGCTTTTGGAAGAGAGGAAACTGAAGCGCAGCTACAAGCGAGGGGACTGACTCAGTATATCTCAGGCTCATTAGCTGAAGCGCCCAGAGGTCAGGTCTTCTGTCTTTAAGGCCAGTACTCTTCTCAAAGACCGAATACGAAAGAAGTGATGTGAAGCGGAGAAGGACGAGAGGTAGGAAGGGTGGGGATAGCTTCTTTAAATCTCTACAAAAATATGAAGACTATGACTACTGTATAACATGTTTCAGATAGCTGTTACAGTCACATTACATGGAAGACGCTTGAAAACAGGTATGGGCACCCAGGCCTTGGCGCACCCAACGAACAGCCTTGTTCAGCTTACACAAAAGGCTATCCGACCACAGGGCTGCCAGGTACCAACAAGAGGAGGAGAGGGCCGCGTTTCTCTCACCTCCATCACATGAAGGTTCACAATGAAGGTTCACAATGAAGGTTGGACATAAAATCCTGTGTTTTAGACCTCGTGAAGATAAAAAGCTTCTGCACTGCCAAGGAAACAATCAACAAAACTAAAAGGCAACCAACGGAATGGGAAAAGATATTTGCAAATGACATATCGGACAAAAGGCTAGTACCCAAAATCTATAAAGAGCTCACCAAACTCCACACTCGAAAAACAAATAATCCAATGAAGAAACGGGCAGAACACAGGAATAGACACTTCTCTAAAGAAGACATCTGGATGGCCAACAAGCACATGAAAAGATGCTCAACGTCGCTCCTCATCAGGGAAATACAAATCAAAACCACACTCAGGTACCACCTCACGCCAGTCAGAGTGGCTAAAATGAACAAATCAGGAGACCATAGATGCTGGCGAGGATGTGGAGAAATGGGAACCTGCTTGCACTGTTGGTGGGAATGCAAACTGGTGCAACTGCTCTGGAAAACAGTGTGGAGGTTCCTCAAAAAATTAAAAATAGATCTACCCTATGACCCAGGAATAGCACTGCTAGGAATTTACCCAAGGGATACAGGAGTACTGATGCGTAGGGGCACTCGTACCCCAATGTTTATAGCAGCACTTTCAACAATAGCTGAACTATGGAAAGAGCCTAAATGTCTATCAACCGATGAATGGATAAAGAAATTGTGGTCTATATACACAATGGAGTACTACGTGGCAATAAGAAAGAATGAAATATGGCCTTTTGTAGCAATGTGGCTTGAACTGGAGAGTGTTATGCTAAGTGAAATAAGTCACACAGAGAAAGACAGATACCATGTTTTCACTCTTATGTGGATCCTGAGAAACTTAACAGAAGACCATGGGGGAGGGGAAGGAAAAAAAAAAAAAGAGGTTAGAGTGGGAGAGAGCCAAAGCATGAGAGACTCTTAAAAAACTGAGAACAAACTGAGGGTTGATGGGGGGGTGGGAGGGAGGGAAGGGTGGGTGATGGGTATTGAGGAGGGCACCTTTTGGGATGAGCACTGGGTGTTGTATGGAAACCAATTTGACAATAAATCTCATATATTGAAAAAAAAATTAAATAAATAAATAAATACTGAGAACAAACTGAGGGTTGATGGGGGGTGGGAAGGAGGGGAGGGTGGGTGATGAGTATTGAGGAGGGCACCTTTTGGGATGAGCACTGGGTGTTGTATGGAAACCAATTTGACAATAAATTTCATATTTAATTTCATATTTTAAAAATTTATTTTTTAAAAAAATAAAATAAAATAAAATAAAATAAAATAAAATAAAATAAAATAAAATAAAATAAAAATCCTGTGTTTTAAAAATGCACTTGCCCAGGTCCCACCCTGTAACCACCAGTCCACTCAGGCATTTATGTTTTTTACTAGCTTGACAGGGGACATGAGTGACCAGCCAGGCTTGGGAATCCTAGAGTCACAGCCCTTTCTACTGTACCTCCACACACACTTGGTAGAGAAAAAGAGGTCGGAACAAAATTCACAGCTTTAAAAGTAAGCTACAGATTTTATAAGAGTTAAGTGAAGGGCAGGAAATGTAGTAAAGAATTAAACAATAAACAGTCCTGTCCAGGAAGGTAATACCAAGCCTGAGAGATTTTTAACTACAGAAAAGGAAAGCACTCAAGACAGCCCTAAATGGATGGATGAGAAGTTCACTTTAACAGAGACAGACTACAATAAGCTCACACCATATAGTGTTTGCTGAGCAAAGGTGCTTGACAAAAGGTGTTATGACACCCCAAGCTCAAGTCTGTATTAACGATTTGCCATTGAAGTCCAAATTATAGACTGTAGTAAAACCAAATGCTCATTACCTGCAGAAAGATTCTAAGTGTCTCCCTTTTCATGGGAGTTGCCCCCTGGCATTCAAGAATAATGATAACCAGGGAGGTGGCAATAAAATACCACACCTAAAGATCTTTGAAGTGTTCTAAAGAGGTCTTAACTTACGGTCATCTATAAAGTAGAAGTCAATGTGTCCATTATTTACTTATTCTAGAACCACATGGTAATAAATTCAATATTATTCAATACCTGAATTAATAATACCAATAGCTACATAGTTTACCCAGTGAAAAGGACTGTTTAAATGGCAAGTGCTTCATTTATATGTAAAAGCCCATGAATTAATGTCATCTGGACCCTTCATCAAGGACATCTGTCAGTGACACCTAGTCTATAAAAGAACCTTATAGAGTCTTCTACTCTACATAACTTTTAGCAAACTTACTAAGTGATTATAACCTTCTCAAGTGCTTTGAGTTTAATATATTGCCAGGAGGTGTTCAAGTTTAATGGAGACTCTAAAGATACCAACCACAGCATGTAGGAACAGGGCTCTATCACCTACTGGCCTCAGGGGTAGTGCCCCACCCCCCAGCTAGGTTCCCATGTCCTCTTAGATGAATGCAGCAAGGAGTATCACCCATGGTCATCCTCCACCTAACAGAACAGTCATTTCACTGACCACAGCAGCCCAGAATGGGCATGAATTGCCATTATACCAAGATTTGGACTACTGAACGACCCAAAGGAGCCCCATCATGGCTGACTCTCCCTGGCCCAACTCTGCCTATTCAGATTGATTTCCTTCTGATAGCTAGCTACCCGGCTGGAAGGTTGCAACAGGGCTGCTCAGCTACTGATACCTATTGTGGATAGGAGAAACTCCATTCAGTGAGCATAACTGGGCTCCTACTGAGTGTAAAACTCTGTGTGAAAATGCAAGCATAAAGGGCAGGGTTCTCATCTGCCCTTCCCACCTCTACAATGGAACTGACATGCTAAAATGAGAGATGAACACACACTTGACCAGACCATACTTTACTCCAACAGGGAGTAAAGGTTATGAGTAGGGAGACCACATGTTCTGGTTTCCCTGGGATGTCCCAGTTCAAGTGTACTGTCCTCATATAATTAATTAATAGTGCCTCCTTCCGCTTTCCCTGTTTAGATGATAAATTATAGGGTGGCCCTATTAATAAAAGAGCTATGAACAAAAGGTTTTAGAAATACAGAAAGACTGTGAATCATTTCTGAATTAGGAAATCAGGAAGGCTTTATAAAAGAGGTATTTATGCTGTACTTTGAAATGAAAGGCAAAATTTAAACGAGGGGACTCAGAGATAGGTGGAAAAGCAGAGGACAACATTGCAGACAGAAGGACCAGCCTGAGTACGATACAAGAAGCAAGGCACATCTGCTGCTTCTGAACCACCTACTAGTTGAACTACCTTATTTTGTAAATGGCAGTCCATATTATGGCTACTCTAAGTGTCCTGAGAGCAAGGATCCTGCTCAATCTGTGCTCCTCCAGCTCCGGACACAGCACCTACACAGAGGAGGTATACAAAAACTACCGGTTAATAATTACATGTTGCGATTCAACTGAATGAAGTGGGGCACGCACCATCACGTTACCCTGCCATATTACACAGCTCTGGCTACAACCCTAGCACTTTTGGCTAGCCCTGTAGTTTAGGAGAACATACAGGAGACTGCGGGGCATAGAGAACCCATACCTCTGTGGAGACAGGGTCAGAGGTTATCGTGAGGCAACATCCAGGGACAAATTACTGAGAAATGGCTGAAAGATGAAAGCAAATGACAGTGCCAACATGATATCACCTTAGCCCTCCCTTGTGCCACCTTTGGCATCTCAACAAAATAGGGACTCTGCCATGCTCAGAAACAAGAGGAGCCTTCACCTGCAGGCCCAACTGCATATCAGGTAGAGTTCTCAACAGTCCATGAAGTCCTGCCCAGAAAGGCCAAAAGGCTAGCAGCAGCCCTTAAGACCAAAGAATGAGATCCCCCAGGGAGAAGGATTTCTGCCTCCAGACTGCCACATCAACACTCCCCTGGGTCTCCAGTCTGCCTCCCCTGCCCTGAAGATTCTGGTTTATACCTTTTTCCTTTGTTTTATTTCTTAAATTTCACATATGAGTGAAATCATATGGTATTTGTCTTCTCTAACTTGTTTTGCTAGCATTATACTCTCTAGATCCATCCATGTCATAACAAATGGCAAAATATCATTCTTTTTGTGGCTGAATAATATTCCACCATATATATAAATAAATACAGAAGTGAGATTACTGGACTGTAGGGTAGTTCTATTTTTAATTTTTTGAGGAACCTCCATACTGTTTTCCACAATGGCTGCACCAGTTTGCATTCCCACCAACAGTGCATGAGGGTTCTTTTTCTCCACATCCTTAACAACACTTGTTTCTCGAATTTTTAATTTTAGCCATTCTGATGGGTGTGAGGGGATATCTCATTGTGGTTTTGATTTGCATTTCCCTGATGATGAGTAATGTTAAGCATCTTTTCATGTGTCTGTTAGCCATCTGGATGTCTTCTTGGGAGAATGTCTATTTAGGCCTTTAGTCCATTTCTTACTTGCATTTTTTTTTTTTTTTTTTTTTTGGTGTTGAGTGGTATAAGTTGATTATATATTTTGGATACTCACCCTTTATCAGATTAGTCATTTGCAAATATCTTACCCCATTCAGTAAGTTATCTTTTAGTTTTGTTGGTTCTGCTGTGCAGAAGCTTTTTGATGTAGTCCCAATAGTTTATTTTTGCTTATTTTCCCTTTGCCTCAGGAGACATGTATCTAGACAGATGTTGTTACAGATGATGTCAGAGAAATTACTGCCTGTGTTCTCATACAGGATTTTATGGTTTCTGGTCTCACATTTAGGTCTGTAATCCATTTTGAGTTTATTTTTGTGTATGGTTATAAGGAAGTGGTCCAGTTTCATTCTTTTGTCTATGGCTGTCCAGTTTTCCCAGCACCATTTGTTGAAGAGACTGTCTTCCTCTCATTGCATATTCTCACCTCCTCTGTTAAAGATTAATTGACCATGTAATTGTGGTTTGATTTCTGGAGTTTCTATTCTGTTCCATTGATCTATGTGTCTATTTTTGTGCCAGTACCATATTGTTTTGAGGACTACAGCTTTGTAATATAACTTGAAGTCTGGAATTGTGATGCCTCCAGCTTTGTTGTTCTTTTTCAGGATTGTTTTGGCTATTCAGCAACTTCTGTGGTTCCATACAAATTTTAGCGTTGTTTTCTCTAGTTCTGTGAAAAATTGTGGTGTTATTTTCATAGGGATTGCATTAAATCTGTAGATTGCTTTGGGTAGTATAGACATTTTAACAATATTTGTTCTTCCGATCCATGATCATGCAATGTCTTTCCGTTTATGCCATCTTCAATTTCTTTCATCCATGTTTTAGTTTCCAGAGTACAGGTCTTTCACCTCTTTTGGTTACATTTATTTCTAGGTATTTTAAGTGTGGTGCAGTTTTTAAACATGTTTTCAAAAACAACGTCATCTGACCCAATTATCAAAGTTGTTCAAACTCAAACATAAAAGTAAAAATTCCCTGAATAATGACAAAACACTCCATAGATATAAGGTGGCACGCACGTGCACACACGATCAAGAGGCTGAATTACAGCATGAAATACGGAGTTCACTATTTTTATTCCTTTTTGGTTAACTCCTCTCTTTCCCTAATCTGCAAGTATTTCAGGCCTCAGCATTAAGCATGATATATACCAATTATTCCTACCAACATGTAAAGGCCTTAGGGAAGGGATTTCTCTTTTTGTATGTTTTGATATATCCCCAGCATATAAACTACAGTGCAGAGCACAGAGTAGGCTCTCAATAAATAATTCTTGAATAAAGAGAAATGCAGATGGAACACACATACCTACAGACAGATCTACATATGAGATAAAGAAAACGTTCACTCTTGATCAACCCATGAGCATTGGTTGTGATAGGCAAGTTATGTTTTAAATTATAAGAGCTTTATAAAAATTCCACATGAGTACAATAAAATGTCGTTATAATCATGGAATGGGGTCTATCAATGATCATTATTCAATTACCATATATCTGCCTCTGTTCAAGGTAAAACAGAAGCCAGTGACATTTATTCACTACCAAAGTCATTCTAACGGTGGCCTTGAATAACTGACAAATAATATGGACCTTTCCCCCATTATTTAAGAGTGACTAGGGCATAAGGTACCAGTTTCATAGTCTAGGAAGTTATATTCATCTTTGTCCAGCTACTTACATCTCTTAAATGAGGAGGTAGGCAAATGGGCCACTGAGAAAACCACCACGTAAGGAGGAGAGACAGAGGTTCCTGGGTGGCTCAGGTGGTTAAGCATCTAGCTCTTGATGTCGGCTTAGGTCATAATCTCACAGTTCGTGAGATCGAGCCCCAATCGAGCTCTGCAATGACAGCTCGGAGTATGCTAGGGATTCTGATTCATTCTCTCTCTCTCTCTCTCTCTCTCTCTCTCTCTCTCTCTTTCTCTCTTACTCTATCCCTCCCTGACTTGCATGCACATGCTCACTTGCTCCCTCTCTCTCTCAAAATAAATAAAAATTTTTTAAAAATAAATAAAATAAAGGAGAGACAGAAGAGGTGATACAAAGATAAACGTGCATTCCCCTAGCTCTGTTGAAGAGTGATCTACCCTGGCCTTCTTATTCTCTGGCCTGCAATCTTCACAGCCTACCTGGAAATCACCACTGAAGATGATGAAAAACATCCCAGACAGGAAAACTAGACATAGTGGAAACTGAGCTCACTGTCACTTTATCCCTAAGAGGCCTGGGCCTCTTTCTTCACAAATAGGAGGCTAGGTAGGGTGATTTCTATAGTTTCTTTAAGTTGTAACAAGAAGTACAGTGATCGTGCGAGACAATTTCACCTCTACCTGCACCAAGGCTGACTGGCCACTAAGACCAGGGGAAGGAAGGAGACAGAGCGCCATACAGCAGGCTCTGGGCAAAAGTGTGCAGTGGGCTGCAGCTCTGAATTGATGAGGCTCTCCCATCACAGGGCACGCCTTGCAGAGCACATCTCTCAATTTCCTTTCTTCAGGGACATGGCACAAGGGCTATTAACAGGACCGGCATCAGGATACCTGTCAAAGGCCCCAGGTGAGGAATTAATTACTTGGGTGAACTTACTATTGCACGTTTCAAAATCCAGTTTGCTGACCGCCTCGGAAGTTTACAGAGACTTACAAATGAACTAAAAGGCCAAATTATTGCTTTCAAGTAAGAATTACATCTGCCAAAAAGAACACACATGTGGGACCTCTGGCCAAGGCATGCTCTTTCTGCAGGCCATCTATGTGGACACTGGAAAGTTACCTGAAAAGCTTTATGACCTGGAAGTGTGCTGGCACGACGCTACGACAGCTTGCTCGAAGTATCTCCACAAAAGGCAGGCATCCACCAGCACCAGACAAATGCAGACCAGGGCTGGGGTGGGAAGGACACAGCTTTTCTTGTCTTTTTGAGTCTTCTCTTTCCTTCCATTTATAGAACTCTTTCAAAAGCAATTCGTTAGGGGAGCCTGGGTGGCTCCGTCGGTTAAGCATCCGACTTCGGCTCAGGTCACGATCTCACGGTCCATGAGTTGGAGCCCCGCATCGGGCTCTGTGCTGACGGCTCGGAGCCTGGAACCTGCTTCTGATTCTGTGTCTCCTGCTCTCTCTGCCCCTCCCCCACTCATGCTCTGTCTCTCTCTGTCTCAAAAATAAATAAACATTAAAAAAAAAAGCAGTTCATTAATGACTGAAGAGATCTTTTTTAAAAAACTGTATATAATAAACACATATTCAATTCAGAGAATCAGATAAACACAAAAAGTGTTTTAAAAATAGAAAAAATCAAAAAGAAAATATCCTATAGCAAGCTGTCTGCGCAGATACAGATTAGAAAGAGCATGAGGACTTGTATGGTATTAAATATCATATTGTAAACATGTCCCATGATATTAAAGATCTTTTGAAACTTTATTTTGAAGACTGAAAAATAAAAATTGACACATTCTTTCTTTAGACATGTTAATGTATTCCATCAGTGACAAGCAAGTTTTACTCTACAGTCACTCAAAATATGTCCTGAACTTTATTATAAGACAACTAACTATTCCTCCTTTATTTCTAAGCTACTATACTGCAGTCTCTAACTACAGAAAAGACCTCCCAACATGAAAGCACCCCATCCTTAGAAACTTTAAGCTTCATAAGATCTCCAGACTGACAAGGTGGCGATATGACAAACACCTCATCACGACAGCTGGGAGAGGAGGAGGAGTGCCCCTATCCCAGATATCAACTAGCATCCTTTTTCCCAGGCATCACACGTGCATATCAACGGTAGTCTTGCCAAAGTAAACACCCCCGCACTTTCCTCCCTTGCTTCTATCTGGAGAGAGAGAGAAATAAGAGGGAGAAACAGAGAAGAGGGTAAGGCCATGCCAAGTCAATGAAAAGTATATTTTGTAGACATATAACCTGGCAATAGCATCAAATCACATCATTACTCCACCTACATGCAGGACGAAGCTCTAAGCCCCCAATTAAGTTAGGCTCACACGACAAAACCTTTTCAACCTCCTGCAATTACACAATACAAAGCAGAAGAAAAGCTCCAGAAGACTTATACCAAACTGTGGCCACCATAAGAACATTCCCTCGTGCACAGTTGGCTGTTACTTGCTTGTGTCCCATATTCAGGGACATGGGGACAGAAATGTCTTTTGTGCAGCTTCTCTAGGATGACAGACATTAATAGAAATGCATGGATGGATTTACAGCTGGCATGGATCAATTTCTAGTTATTTTACAATTATTGACTGGGGAACTCAAAGAGGCCTTGCTACTTGCCAGACAAAAAGCTAACCCCACCCCTTTATAACTCTTGAGGAAAAAAACAAAGAAACATGAAAACTGATGTATTCTGGAAAGAGCGCATGCCAAGACAAAATTATAACCAACTCAAAGCTGAGAATCAAGTAACAAACATACCTCCAGAATAGAGCTGGAGAAAACTCGCCGGCTTGGCAAGTTACCCTTACTGCCGCAACCTTTGCTGCGACTGGAAGTGACGGCAGGCTTTTTCACTTCAAGTAAAAGACTTCTGTCAGGGTGAACATATTTTAATCCACCACATGCATTTGTGCCATGTCATTTACAAAGACAAAACCTGACTACTTCATGAGCCTGCCTTTGTTGTGTCACTCCACAAGCCCGGTGTACATGTTCCCAAGGCTCACAGAAGAAAAAAAAAATGTGTGTGTGTGTGTGTGTGTGTGTGTGTGTGTGTGTGTGAGAAGTATATATAAAGAGAGGAGAGGGGAAGAGAGGGTGGGGGAAGCAACAGTGTAATATACATGCAGAGCATATGTACAGCTATACATACATCTTGGAAATGGTGATCTACAAGATGGAGATACATGGTTAAAATATGCTGCATTCTAAAGGAGGACGGAATTTTATTTTTTTTTAACGTTTATTTATTTTTGAGACGGAGACAGAGCATGAGCAGGGGTGGGGCTGAGAAAGAGGGAGACACAGAATCTGAAGCAGGCTCCAGGTTCCGAGCTGTCAGCACAGAGCCCGACGCAGGGCTCGAACTCACGGACAGCGAGATCGTGACCTGAGCCGAAGTCAGACACTTAACCGCCTGAGCCACCCAGGCGCCCCAAAAGGAGGATGGTATTTAGATCTTGTTCTTTTTGATGGATGCCTTCAGGGTTGGAACTCAGCAAATTTCTTTACAATATACTGAGTTCCTCAAGGAGTTAAAAAAAAAATTTTGAAGCATCCATACATTCTCCTGTCACCTATGTATAACAGAATGACGGGAACATTCTAGAGATAACATGGAAAGGCAGGGAGGAGTTGGAAAAGAAAACTTATGCCTCAAATGGGCAAGGCAGAGATACAATGCTCATACTAGAAAATTAACAAATGATTTTTAGTGAGCTGAAGAAATAAGTGGGAAATAAATGGAAAATACAGTAAGCATTTAAAAAGGTGAATCTTTAGGGGTGCATGGGTGGCTCAGTGGGTTGAGCATGAGCATCTGCTTAGGCTCCAGTCATGGTCTCGCAGGTGGTGAGTTCAAACCCTACATCAGGCTCTCCGCTGTCAGTGCAGACCAGATGCAGGGCTCAATCTCACAACCCTGAGATCATGACCTGAGCCAAAATCAAGAGTCTGACACTTACCGACTGAGCCACCTGGCCACCCATAGACCCTTTCAATACAGTGACTGCTAACAGCATTTACGCCACTGCCTATGACTAAACCACTTCTACTAATCAGAGTTAAGTTTTCAATAACAAAAATCCAATTTAACCAAGAAAATAGAGGCTTTCAACCTTAACTATTTTTCTTTTTTAAAATGTTTTTTTTTTAATAACTAAAGAAAATTAAAATAGATGTGACTCTTGGAATTGGTAACCTATTCATAAGCAAAATTACTTTATGAAAAGTCAATTTATAAGCATATAGAACTTTGCATTCTCTTAGAACTCATGTATTTATATATTTATTCATCAAGGTAAAAGACTTGAAAGAAAAGTGCATTAACGACCTTGTCCTCACTTTAAACAGATAGAAACAAAGGGCACAAAGAAACAAAGCAATTTGCCTAAAATTACCTGGAGCAGTACTTGAGGGAGTGGAAGGGGGGACAGAGAGAAGTCTATTCCAGATAAAAATATTGTTCAAAAACCTCTGTAGAAAAATAAGAGTTTACTCTCTAACAGTTTTTAATGATACAACATGGATGCCTGCTACATTTCAAAGACACAGAATCAATACAGATGCTGGTGAAAGCATTTAAGTTGTTTTCATTTTGGTTCATGAAAAGAAAATACCAAAAACAACTGAATCTTTACCCACAACATAGAATATTAATCTATATGTCTGAATAAAACCCCTCACCTATCATTTTCTGCCCATTCTACCACCATCTTTGTAAAACTCTAACAATAACAGCAAGAATTCATAAATTGAAATTAACACAGTATTCATGTAGATCCCGTTGTTCGTAAATCATGCTTAAAATGTCTTAAGATATGACAACAAAATGCAATATATGATCCTGGGATGTATCCTGTTCCAGGAGGAAACATTACTATGAACATTATTGGCATCTGGATTAAAGAGTAAACTACTGAAGGGGCCTCTAGGTGGTTCAGTTAGTTAAGTGTTCGACTTTGGCTCAGGTCATGATCTCAACAGTTTGTTAAGTTCGAGCACTGCCTCAGGCTCCATGCTGACAGCTCAGAGCCTGGAACCTGCTGCGGATTATGTCTCCCTCTCTCTCCTCCCCACCCCCATTTGTGCTCTGTCTTTGTCTCTCAAAAATGAATAAACGTTTAAAAAAAATTTTTTTTAAGATTAAACTATTGCATTAATGCTAGATGTCCTGATTTTGACAACTGTTCTTGGTTATGTAAGAAACAATACATAAAAATAATTTATTTTTGAAGGAGAGACAGTGCAAGTAGGGGAGGGGCAGAGAGAGAGAGAAACACAGAATCCAAAGCAGGCTCCAGGCTCCGAGCTGTCAGCACAGAGCCCGACGCAGGGCTCAAACCCATGAACAGCGAGATAATGACTGGAGTAAAAGTCAGACACTTAACCAACTGAGCCACCCAGGCACCCGAAGAAACACGCTAATTTTTAAAGGGCGGAAGTGTTAAGGGGCAAACTGCATGACGTATGCAACCCACGCTAAATGGTTCGGAAAAGGAATGTGTATGTGTGCGGGCACGCATAGAAAGAGACAGAATGGTAATCCATGTGTGCTAGATAGGTCTGAGTAAAGTTCTTTGTTCTTAGGAAATTTCTGAAACTTAAAAATGTAAAATAAAAAATTTAAGAAAATAATTTTGAAATTAAAATTTCCTGTAGTGTCTACAAAATACCTTTACCGTGTGCAACACAAAGCATACACACCTACATGCAAGAACATCATCTAGCCCTGCTTATGTTCAGGTTTTAATTTTACAACACACAGTAAAAATCAGGTGCCGGCTCTTTCCTGTCCTTCTACCATAGCTGTGAGGGAAAAGCCTACTTTTAGGAAAAAGACTAATTTTTCTATTACATTAATTAACCTGCTATGAACAAGAAATATTCTTGGGATCATTAATTAAGTTGAAAACTGCATTCATGGTTATATAACTACATCCCCAATTTGTTTCCTTTTTTTTGTTTTTTAATTTTACAAATCTCCAAAATGGTCAATGACACAGTTTCTTTCAACTCTATTCAGAGTCTGACTTTTACAGGGAAAACCTGTGGAATACCTTCACTTTAAATTTCTCATACAGTTCAGTAAAACATAAAGCATACAATTCACTAAATCCACTGCAGGAGTAAAGTGGACATATATTACTGTGAATACATACATATATTACTGTGAATATATTACATTTAATTTTAAATATAATCTAGGGGTACCTGGGGGGCTCAGTCAGTTGGGCATCCAACCCATGATTTCATCTCAGGTCATGAACTCATGGTTCGTGGGCACAAGCCCCACGTCGGGCTCTGTGCTGATAGCACAGATGCTGCTTGGGATTCATTCTTTCTCCCTTCCTTCCTTCCTCCCTCCCTCCTTCCCTCTCTCTCTCCCTCCCTCCCTCTCTCTCTCTCTCTCTCCCTCCCTCAAAATAAATAAATAAACATTAAAAAAAAATCTGCAGCAAGCCTATCTCTATTCTCAACAAGAATCCTGCTACATTAACACATCTTTATTGTCCAAAGTAGAAAAATAATCAATTCATCTCTTACCTCCCCTGCAAATAGTTTACCTTGCACATAAAAAAAGAAAGTTTCTTCCTTTATATATTGGTGATCTTCTGAGGGCAAGGAAATGGATAATTGCTACAAACCTGGTCCTTTTCTATCCATATCAATCACCTCTCTCAAAATACAACATAATAGAGCAAACATTTTTTAACAAGTACACTTGAAAATAACTTTATGAAAATATACAATAATATTTCATTTAACCAGTATCCTTTGCACTGTTGACATTCACAGGTGAGAAATTTTTTTGGAATACTGCAATTTACAACCTGACAGGCCAAAACTTTTCAATTCAAAATAACTTAGAAGGAAACTTTAGTTCTAATATGCATTCGCCCATTCCTTGTCCTTAAATAGATTATTCTTAATCTCTGGTAGTGTTGCAATAATGAATACATTATTTCATTAAGCAATACCACACAAGGGCTGCTAGAGTGGCCAGGGCTGCCTGCCTTCATGTTCCTTCTCCATGAGTATAGTATGCCCATCATGCTGTGGTATTTTTACTTCCTGCATGTACTCACCATATGTATGACGTTTTCATGTCTTTTTTATGCCTCCAGTAATTTCTCCTTTGTCCATTCACCTAACCCTAAAAGTCCCCTTACTCTTTCAAATATTGTTGGTAAAAGCACTATAGGTTAAAAACTTGATAATAACAAAATTTGCTAAATTGTGCCCCAACTAAGATCACCCAGGCAGTGGGGACCTAATTTGCAGCTCACTCCCTGTGCAACCTTTAAGTTGACAGTCTCCTTGAACAGTTCTCTTATCATTTGTAACAGGAATGATAGAAGTCCTGCCCATTTCAACCAATTATCAACACCAAATAAGACACTGGACTTGGAAACTCTTGGTTAAATGAAAAGCGCTAAAAACAAGTTATCAACTATTTTCATTGTGATGCTGGTTATCAACAAAACTCATGAGGGATACAGCACTACCTAGAAACGTTCTGTGGGTTTCCAAGTGTTTTGGGTTTGGAGCTATAGTTCCAGGCATTCAGTTAGCTATGTTTCTGAGAATCAACCTAAAGAAACGTTAAAGGATTATATTTAGTGCGTAAGCAGAAAATGTATACAAATAGGTCTGTAATCGCCAATAAAACTAGCCCTGAGACACTGACCGGTGTCTCAAGAGAATACTAAACACAATCTAGAATTAAATTTATAGTCAGTGTTTTAAACAGGCAGAGGATATTTAAACACAGAGTTAAGTATGTAACTTTGTAGTCATTTATCATAAAAGATGGGCAAATGAGAAGTTAGCTAGAAAACTCCTCTAAACTTTTAATCTCATCAACAAATTTCTATGACAATGAAAACATCTGATGAGTTTGCCACAAGTAATCATGAATTATTGGTGCCGATCATTCCATTACATTTTCTTGAAAATAGCCTGGTGCCGTCTGAGTAAATCATATTCTGCCCAGGGCTATGTGGCTTACCTCGAATTATTTCAGAATCATCTAAAATGACTCATTTTTCTATTAAAATGATGAATGGGCTAAATGAGGTATGTAATAAATACTGCAGGTTTGTAAACAGATTCCCGCTCTCTGGAGAATGGAGGCCTTACTTCATTTGGTAATTCTGCCCGTCGGTATTTTCAGGAGAAGTCATCCTTAAAATATAGTTAGTAAAGAAAAGAGTGGAGAGAGTCACATTGGAACAAAATGTTGAATGTCTTTCTGGTTAACGGAATAACCCCAGGCTACGTGGAAATAAACCTTCCCACACCCAAAAGCAGGGCATAGTTTAAAACATCAAGAAACTCAGAAAGAACATAATTCAGTCCCATTTAGGAATCACATCTAAGCAATAAAATCAGGGATACATAAAAGAAATAAATATAGAGTGGTTCAAGAATGCGTAACATTGTGAAAATTTCAATGTCCAAAACCCAAAAATGAAGCAGATCTCATTGCACACCGTATGTCACAGAGTAAGCATCACTGCTATTCGATTCACTGCTGAATTCACTAAGTCACAGGTCTGCTCACAATGGGTTGAAAGCAATTCTCCAAAGCCGACATCAGAACTGGCAGCTTTGGGACTTGCCATGAAGACAAACTGAAAAGACTGTTGGTAAACAAAAAGGAGCACATTTGTCTTACAGTCTCATTCACAACATAATGTGCAAAAATCTTACTTGGGATTTGTAAGGACTGACAGACTTCGTTATACTTATGTTAAACTTTTAATTTGTTAAAGGTTAAACCTCACACCGAGGGCCATATTTCTTAGCCTCTTCAGCAGGAAATGAGATTATGATGTCAGTTCGATAAAATTCCAAGGCCCTAATGACAGTTCATTTCAGACCAGGCAGTGAAGTAAATAAGTTAACCATAAATGCCAGATCATTATAAAGAGATGGAATCATAACCAGCCCTTTGCACCTTAGTTACCTATGGATTTCTACTCAGTGCTCTCCATACCTCACCTTGACACCCATAATGACCCACCTGATGGGACGTCAATAAGCTATTTACAGCAGGGCTACCACATAGGATACCACTCGACACGAGCTGCCCTCAGCCAGCCAGCTTGCAAGCAACTTGACGCACTTTTTTCAGGACGTTTCGAATGGAAATATGACAGCACATTCTAAGCAGAGTTGCTCCTCACGGTGGTCTTTTAATACAACTAGTTGTAAGCAAGAACATCAACAGCATTATTCTCAACTGTGCTATTTCTTCTCTAATCACTTTGTCAACAAGGTCACACAGGTAGTTCCTCGGACAAAAGCAACACGAGCAAACTGTGGTCACCTGTACAATGTGTCCACTGGACAGCCTCGCCGTCCCTGACAGTGAGATTTAATCTCCACTGCGCGAAGAACACTCAGCCATTCTCTGCTCCAGGCCCCACGGTATCTGCTGAGCATGCATGCCTCTCTAAGGCTACTTGGTAATGCTGAGATCCCAGGTATTCCCGTAAAGCTGGATGAGGACAGGGTTTGACTAAGTACATTTGAGAAGTATATTCATCTGGTTAAGCTTTCAGTACGTAAGTTAACACTGAAATCTGTAATAACAGTCCTATTCTCTCTCTGGGCTCTTAACATAAGGCTAGGCTGGCAAACTGAGACAAAACGTCTTTCTCCTTTTCCACCGCAGGAGCAAATAAACACACCTGAAGCTGCCCTACCTTTCCATGGGATATTTCACAAACAATCTCTTCACAGGGCTCCGTGCACTCCCGCTGACAATAATAATGCTGCTTTACACACAGAAAGTAAGGACCATATGGTAACAAAGAACAAAGGGAGATGGCATCCGCATGCTTTGTCCTGGCAACGATAATGGCCTGTTGATTCCAAACACACAGGAGGCAAATGTGTGCAGTGCACCTTGGCTCCACCAGTCTTGAGGGATAATGCCCGTTAAATTTCCTGTTAAGAGAGTAACTGAGACTTGTAGATGGATCCCTGGTCCCATTCTTACCAATAAGGCTGAGGAAAATATCTTCTACCGACATGGCTTAGATCCCTCAAACATCAAGTAGAAATTCTATATTTAAATCGTCTTCAAAAGCAAAAGCTCAAAATCATTAACTTCATTTTTGGCATTGAAAGCAAATTAATACACCATGCATGTCAAAACATTTTGGGCTTGGCGTCTTTTGCAAGAAAACCACCACACAGTATATATAACCAGAGGGAACACATCAATAGAGATTATAATCAAAGCGCTAAATTGCACCCAAAAAACTGCAACAGTTTTTTTTAAAGTATATTTAAGAGCCCAAGAACCCAGGAAAGCTGCTGCAACACGGCAATGTGGCTCACCTGGTTAATCTTAACGACACTAAAAGCCCTGAGTGATCAGCCTTACTGTTCTTCTACAGAGAATTTGAGCAAGAGCCATGCTGATCATTTTGATCATTTCAAAATGACAATCCCAACTGCATCCTTTGGCCTTGGGCAGAACCTCACTTATATTTGGGCAGCGTTGGTATTCTTATCTACTTCTTTTAATTTAGTCATTTTCCTCCATACCCCAAATTTCAAAACCTTTTTCTCTTTGACCATGAAATTTCAACTGTCACAGTTTGAAGCACAAACAAAACATAGAACTGAAAAGCACACAGCACAAAATTAATCAATTCTTCTTCTTGATTGCTTCACTGGTGCATTTCAGACAAAAAGGAAACTGGGGATAAAAAGTGACATTTTGGTGAAACAGTCACTTAAATTTAGAAAAACTAAATTTATGCATTCACCTACCCCATTTTTTTAGTGTTATTTTTTCTAAACACTACAAGGTTTTACAGATTCAAAGAAATATGACATAAGTAGAAGAAGAGTTGAAGAATGACCCTCCCACAAACCCTACACCTTGTAGGAGAGTCTTCAAAGCAAACTAAGCAGATATATATAATTCATCTTTGCATGCCCAGCAACTAACAGTGTGTAACACATTGTAGGTGTTCAATAAATTTGCGAAAGAGGGAAGTGCAGAAAGGGACCAAATCTGACTAATGATCTCATCTAGAGTCAAACAAAATAATTAGTGTCGTACCTGAGTCCAGAATCCTCCCCAATTCCACACAGAAGTCACACTGCACAATATGCACTTAACCAAGAATGTTTTTCATTGATAGCTACTTTTTCTATTTAAAATAAGAGGATTTCTAATAACAGAAACCTTGGAGTCACCCCTGCCACTTCTTTCAACTGTTCAAATCTAAAATCTTCTAAGTACTATCATCTAAATATCTCTTACTTGTCCTCTTTTCTCTCCATCCCCACTAGCACTGTCCAAATTCCAGCACCACCCGCCCTCAAATAGGATTAATGAAGACTTTGAACTTGTCTCTTTACACTTACTTCCTCCTCTACTCTGTCCTGCCCACTTTACTAGGTTAAGATATCAAAATGCCTACCTAACCATTTCATTTCTCCCCTTATATGTATATGGTGCAGGGTTCCCTGGATCCCATACACAGAACTCATGATCTTAGCCCCGCCGACCTCTTGTCTCATCACTCAACACTCCCTGCCCTGGACTTCCCACTTGGCAACTCCTTGCGGTATATCACTGGCCCCACGCCTCCATGCTTTCACCTGCAACATGAAAGCATCCCTACTCCTCAACCATATGCGTGATCCCTGCTCATTCCTCAACACACAGCTCAGGCACCACTTCCCTAAGAAGTCTTTTCTATTCTTTCCCACGCCCTCTCTCATTTTCAGGGCTTGAGTAGATTCAATTCTTCCTTTAATCAACCAACAAGTATTAATTGACTAATTCCCCTTTGCTAGGCACTTATATATTAGGCACTCAATGTGTGTTGAATAAACGAATGCACATGTGGCAATGAGTTAAAAGTCCCTGCTTTCACAAAAGTCAGAATTCTCTCAAGAATGTAAGTAGCATGGCTAACAGAGTTAGTGCTTCTTACCATTATTTTTAATGTATCAGTCTCCCACACTATACTGTGAATTTCTTAAGAATAAGATTTTGTCTTTTTCATTTATATACACTTGGTATGTATCTAGCCCAGTGTTTTTCACACAGTAAGCACTCACTAAAACATCCATCCAATGGGTGAAGAACACTACTGCATAATTAGAGGTATATTTATTTGACTATTTCCTTAAGTAAACTGTGGACTCTTTTAAAGTTTAGGTTAAGAAAAGAAAAAATAAAATACTGCATAGTTCTGTGTGGTAACAAAAAATGACTAATGTTAAGTCAACAAAATTTAATTAGACAGAAAAAAGAGTAAACCAAAATTTTAATTCACATTTTAAAAAGAAATTAAATGTAATTCCAAAGTTAAAAGACACAACTCCCTACTCTTTAATTTTTTTTTAAAAATCTAATGACACAGAAAATATTAGATTTATATACGTACAAGGTCTTAAAGATACACAGAATGTCAAGTTGAACTTTACAGGTTGCCTGGTGCTGTCCTTTTATTTACTCTTCATTCTTTATGGAGGGACTTCCCTGCACTTAAGAAACACTCATTCCTATCAGTGAACTGCCTCTCTAAAACTTCTGGGTAAAAATCAGCTAAGAGATCAGTACCAGTCAGTGAGAAGGAGAGTGAGGGGCTAGTATGGGCTTCTCGGATCTAGAGCAGCACTGAACAGCTTCTCCAGTTAAAGCATTTCTTCCTAAAGGCAAAGTCTGATCTGATCCGATTTTAAAACTTCAACAACAGGACTACCGTCTTTGCCCTTCAAAGAGCTTCAGTAAAGCCAGCTGCTACAACTGTGGGAAGAGAAGCCTGGACGGAGACAGCAATCTAAATGTCAACTGTCAGCAGGTGGAGGAAAACGGGGGCTGGGGAAGGCGTTCGTTTTATTTCACAGTACCAATATCACATCAGTTTTGTTTCTTTTTTCCTAGCTCTCCTGAAAGACAGCTTTCCAATTCCTTCAAACATGTGAAACCCAACCTTTACTTTCTTACTGGCTGCAACATCTGGGCTCTAAATAAAGAGGAACAAAATCAATGTTTGATCACCATTCCACGAGTCTCACACGTTAGGGTTAAGAATGGCCGCAACTGGGGCCCAGCACTCACAGCAGAAACATGCTAACATTCTCGAAGTGACTCTCACAGGAATAACGGGTGTTGGGGATGCCTACTTCTCCAGCTGAGAATCAAAGTACTAAAGGACAACATTAGACTTAAATCACTTAAATCCTGTTTTATAAGTTGCTAGATTGTAGAATCTAGAAACCTGGACTGTAGACGTATGGGGGAAAAGGAAGAATAAACTTTACACCCTCTAAATATTACACGTGCAGTAATGTTTATTTTCTTTAGAATCTTTTTAAATCTTTATTTGTGGTAATATACACATAACATAAAATCTGCCCTCTTAACCATTTAGAAGTGAAGAGTTCAGGAAAAGGACATTAACATTGTTATTCAACCAATCTCCAGAACTGTTTTCATCTTGCAAAACGGAAACTCCATACCCATGAAAAAGTGCTCCATTTCTCCCTCCCCACAACCCAGGACACCACCCTTCCAGAATTTCTCTCTATAGATCTGACTCCTCTAGACACTTCATGTAAGTGGAGTCGCACAGTATTTGTCTTTTTGTGACTGGATTATTTCACTCACCATAATATCCTCAAGGTTTATCTATGTTGCACTGTGTCAGAATTTCCTTCCTTTTTAAAGCTGAATAACATGCCACTGTCAGTCCATACCACATTTTGTTTATGCATTCATCTACTCATATACACTTGGGTTGTTTCCACTTTTTGCCTGTTATGAATAATGTTGCTATGTACAAATATCTCTTTGAGACCCTGCTTTCAAATCTTTTAGATAAATACCCAGATGTGGGATGGCTGAATCATATGGTAATTCTATTTTTAATTTTTTGAGTAACTGCCATAATGTATTCCATAGTGGCTATATCATTTTACATTCCCACAACATCCTTGCCAATACTTGTTATTGTAGGTTTTTTTGATAGCAGCCATCCTAACGAGTATGAGACAGACAGTTCCTTAGTAATTTGTACATTTTCCAAATTTTCTATAATGTCCCTGTATTATCTTATTAGAAGAAAATGCTGTGAAATGCAGTCATCAATCATTAAAAGTGATCACACAAATACATATTTATGAATACAGAATGATCTTTACATATAGTCTAAATTGTTTTAATGTGCAGGTTACTGTAAGAGTTATATGAGATTATGTATGCCATCACCTATGTTTGGGGAACTACATATAAATATATTAATATAAATGTTTTATACAGACTTAGTGGAATGTGGAAAGGAATACAAAAATAATAAACCAGAATATTAACAGTAATTGTCTCTGGATAGTGTTAATCCAAGTGATCTCAATATTTTTCTATTTACTTTCTGACTTTTATCCAATGAATATGCATGCCTTCTAAAATGAATAACAACAATACAGGGGGGTTAACCTCGTATCAGGTAGCTAAATTGCTATGGGCAGCCATGTTGCTGTGGCCATGAACTACCACTCAAATCTCTAAGAACACTCAAGCCAGGACAGATCAACTATAATCCTATTGTATAAATTCCACTTTTAGTCCCTAAGTGCTGTGAGGGCTCTGTTTTGGCTAATATTATGATAGGTGCCAAAATCTGGAAGATACTATAAGTTGTTATCTATACCCTATAACCCCAGAATCAAGAAAGAAGAGACCTACAAAACAGTCTGACCCTGGACATTTCTTTCTTGGGCCATCACTTCTGTTCTGGCTTCACTGTCTACCCATTTAGCCTGGACCCTGGGTTAGTCTTTGGAGAAATGGATTCATTACACATCGGCTTCCTTTTATTTTCTCTAATGGCATGTGGTCATAGCAGTTGGCCTCTCAAAGAAAGGACCAAGGGAAAAAATACGAGAGAACACAAAGTGACCCTTTTCTTAACAATTTTTCAACAATTCTCAATGGCCTGCTGAACAAGGGACATCCCCTTCAGTTCTGCAATCAAAGTTCTCCAATATATAGTCTCATTTTACTTCTCCACTGATTTCCCAACTGTACTCCAATGAACACTAGTGGTCCTGAGAAGTTACATGTGGGTTTCTAGGAAGACTGAAGTGGGCAGTAAGCTGTCGGGACACCAAACTTCAACCAGAGCAGCCCCATTTTTCCCTAACAATGGAAAATCCTTTGATAAGTTATGTTGCACAGAGAAGACAGGATGTTATTTAGCCATCAAAAAGTACATTTCACAAGAACATTCACTGATATAAGAAAACGTTCATGATGGTAAATGCTGTATACAGCATTATACAAATTCTTATATATTCTTATGTATACACAAATTCTTAAAGTATGTAATTGATCTAAGAATCAACATTGTCTAGAGGTGCCTGAGTGGCTCCACTGCTTAAGTGTCTGACTTCATTTCAGCTCAGGTCATCATCTCAGGGTTGTGAGATGGAGCCCCGGGTCAGGCCCTGTGCTGAGCACGGAGCCTGCTTAAGATTCTCTTCCTCTCTCTCTCTCTCTGCCCCTCTCTCCAACCCCTCTCTTAAAAAAAAATTGTCTAGAGGAAACACACCCCAGTGTAAATCACAGTTATGTAAGAATGACAGATTTATGGGTGCCTTTTAAATTTTCCCCTATTAATAATCAATTTTAAACATTTATATAATCTTTCCTCTTAAACTGTTTCAAAATGTTTCTTTTAAAAAAAGTATCCCTTTTCTTTAAAAATATAGTTCCCCAAAGCCTTTGCTATGCATCTTTCCCTTTCTAAAGCCCAGAAAGTGATTGATCAAAACTTACTCACCTTTGCTGGAGACTTCCCAGACTAACATCTGGTGGTTGCAAGCAGGGATAGAAACAAGATAGGCTGCTTGCCCCAGAGGTTTCAAAGACAATGAAATCAAAATCAAGGGGAAGGGGGTGGGGGCGGGGAGGGAGGCAAGCAGAGCAAACAAGCAATATCCCTTCAGGGAAGATGCATGTGCCAGTGTCTCAGTGTTGATCACCACTGCAATAATTCTCAAGTTACCTGCCTTAAAAAGTCCTTCAAGGTTAATCTTAGCAAATTGTCAACAACTTGTAAGAGGAAAAAAACAAAACAAACAAACAAAAAAAAAACAGAAAAAAAAAATCTAAGGAAAGAGAACATGCATTTTGTCAACACTGAAAGCTGGCCAGAAGTACTTAGCTTTTCCCGAACATCAGAGATTTCCTTGTAGACAAGACATTTCTACTAAATCTTTAATACTCACCAGGTGCTTTGCCTTGGCTCGTTCTTCTTCACTTGATATCCTTTCTCGAAGAATAGCTCTGGTTAACTGCTCATTGGCAAAAGCCCTCTCTCGGTCCAGTTCTTTGCTTTGCTTAAGTCTGAAAAGACAGGAAAGGACTAACTTAGGAAAAACTATTTTACTGGTTATTAGTTAACAAAATACTTTAATAGAGAAGCAGCCAAAAATCACTCTGGCCTATAATTTATTAAAAGCACGTATATTTTCTGGGGCGCCTGAGTGGCTCAGTTAATAAGCATCTGACTTCGGCTCAGATCATGATCTCATGGTTTGTGGGTTCAAGCCCCACGTCAGGTTCTGTGCTGACAACTCAGAGCCTGGAGCCTGCTTTGGATTCTAGGTCTCCATCTCTCTCTGCCCCTCCCTCCCTCCCTCTCTCTCTCTCTCTCTCTCTCTCTCTGTCTCTCAAAAATAAATATTAAAAAAAAAAAAAGTGCATATATTTTCTATTAAGCCCCCATGCAGCCCCTACCCAAACATTTAAAATAGCAGAATTCAAATCCCGGAAAAAGTTAATTGATAGGACTATTAGACTAGTTTTACAAAGTTCTTCCTATGTAAAACTGAAATGTGCCCACCTAAAAATTCCATCCCTGGTGCCTGCCTCCTTTGTCCTCTGGAATATAAGCAGTAAGTCTAATTAACAGGCCATCTACAAGACAAATATTTGAAAGTAACCATCATCTTCCCCTCAAAACTGACTCATTCAACTGTTTGTTGAATACACACCAGCCATGGAAAGAAGCACGATGACACAGTGCTGAACAAGAAGGATGGGTCCCTGTCCTCATGGATCTTACATTACAGCAGGGAACTAAAAACATAATTAAGATGTCTTCCCTCCAGATGAATTACTCCCATTTTCCAAGGATCCTCATATGCAAAAATGGCAAGACCTTTCAACAGCAGAGGTCCTCACTTCTGGAAGGACTCCAATTTGTCCCTTAGCTCCAAACTAAATGTAACACTATGGACACAAAATAAGAAATAAGTCTAGCAAAATAAGAAAGCAGAACTTCACCCTCTAAGATCTGTACAGAATACTGATTGTGTTAATGAAGCATCCGACAACACTGGGTTTATCAGTAACCTCATCACACAATTACATCATAGTCAGTTACCATCCACTAAAACCCCTCATTGTGCATGAAAAAGATAAATTACTTTGGTACCTATTTCCACCATAATGCCTGGCACATAAAGGTATTCAGTAATCAGTGGATGAGAAGATATTTCAGTCTAATCTCATGAACAAAGACTTTCTGATTGCCTTTTCTTCTTTGAGAGAATAACCCCTGTATACCATCATATCCCTAAAGGTACAAGCACTGCTTTAAAAAGAAAAGGTAAAATTGTTATGTTGGTATAAGTGAAATTCTGAATGAAATCTACTTTGTAAGTGGGAATGATGAGCACCAAATTCAATTCAATACTACTCTATCAAATTTAGTCTTAAAATGATTTTTGAAAAGAACTAAAGAAAATAAAAATCTTTGCTACTATTTTTAAACTCCCACATCATCCAGATACCCTGAAATTCTCAGAAATCAATTATAACCAAACTTGATTATAATCAATTATAATTAAAAATATAATTAGAAATTACCTTGTAAAATATATTCCAAAAAATTAAACCTGTGTGTTTTTAGGTCTTGAATAAAGACGAATAACAGAAACACATTAAAACCTACACTTTGAAAATCTCTAATGCAAAAGTAACCTCTAGAAACTTTTCCTTAAGGGATGCCTGGGTGGCTCAGTCGGTTAAGCGTCCAAGTTTGGCTCAGGTCATGATCTCACAATTTGTGGGTTCAAGCCTCACCTCGGGCTCTGAGCTGAAAGCTTGGAGCCTGGAGCCTGCTTCGGATTCTGTGTCTCCCTCTCTCTCTGCCCTTTCCCCCACTTGTGCTCTGTCTCTCACTTAAAAAATAAATAAATAAACATTAAAAAAAAATTGGGAACTTCTCCTGAAACAGTAAGTACAATTACACTGACACAAATCAAATTTCTCCATACTATTTCACAGTGAGTTCAGCAACATCAATGATACCAATACAGTAACTCAGTGGACCTGCATAATCGAAAAAGAACACCAATAATGCGAAGTCTTGTCACTTCCAAGCAGCAGTTCCAAAAGTATCCATAAATGAGCAGCAGTGGCAGCATCCATGGGAAATTGTGAGAAATGCAAATACTTGGACACCACTCACATCTACTGAATTAGAAAGTCTGGGGGTAGTGTCTCCAAACTGCCTTTTAATAAGCCCTCCAGGTGATTCTAATGCTTACTAAACCAAGAGCCACAGCCCTCAACTAGCAAAATATACTTCTACTCACATAAATCCTGGAGGCCCTATATATAAAAGGAGAACATCAAAAATGAAGTGGTCCTCATCAAGCTAGTGTGCCGGTCACTGCTGAGGTTACCGTATAAGGTAACAAGATGGTGCAGTTAAATAAAGCATTTTACTGGCATGGCACCTGCATGTAAAAGATATTACCTATGTTACAAGTCAGGTGGAAACTAAAAATAATAAAAATCACCATCATGTATAGATCACCTACTATATGCCGAGCACTGTGCTAGGGACTTTACATACATATATACAACTATTACAAAAATTACATTATTAGTTCATTAACATAAAATGAATTCTGTACAACTAGATTTTCTATCTTCTACCACATGTGGTATATATCATATTTTAAAGTAGTATTTATTTAATAATAACTGCCTACTTTTTAAAATTTAGTTTACGCACATATACCAATTTTAACTACAAATGTAGTTAAAAGGAGTTCAAGCTTAAAAGTTTTGACAAGGTAATGAAAAAGAAGCAAACTACTATGTTTGGGGTGCCCAGGTGGCTCAGTCAGTTAAGTGTCCAACTCTTGATTTTGGCTCATGAATCTCATGGTTCCTGGGATCGAGTCCCACATTGGGCTCTGAGCTGACAGAGCACAGAACCTACTTGGGATTCTCCTTCTCCTGTCTCTCCCCCCACTCACTCTCTCTCTCAAAATAAACTTTAAAAAAAAAAAAAAAGCAAAAACATATACACAACTTCAATGTTATAATAAAAATAAAGGTTATCAGTTTGTAATATTTGGTACAGAGGCACAGACTTTGGAGTTGGGGTCCTGGGTCCAGAACAAGGCTCTAGCACTTACTAGCTGAGTCAATGCTTGAGCCAACCTCCCTGGGTCTTGTTATTCTCATGAGTAAAATGAACTGGTGTAATACCTACCTTAAAGGGTTCTACATACACAAAGCACTTAGCATGATGCCTGTAATACAATAAGCACTCACCACCATTAGGGTAAGTAACAGTATTAGTAACAGTACTCACTATGGGGTCAGGAACACAGAGAAAGCAATAGTATTCTGAAAAGAAGAAGCAAATCTCCAAGTTCACTAAATATACCATGACTATACATAGCTTGGTCTTCTCCATCTTTGTTTCCAAGTTTTCACTAATAAGAAGTTCTGCTTTATTGTTACGACCTTCAAGAACTTCCAAAATTGAAAATGGCAATGCCCTTGCAGCCCTATCCCTTCACCTGCTCCTTTGTTTCTTCCCCACTTGCCTATAAGTTCTGTAAGGGCAAGAAGGTGGTCTGTTTTTGTTCACTGCTATATTCCCGGTGCTTTTACCAGTGCCTGCCACAGAGTAAGTGCTCAACAAATACTTGTTGAATGTATGCATGCAAGAATGAATGAGTAGCATGTTTCCAACCACAGACAAAGAAAGAGAGAGAGAGAGAGAGAGAGAGAGAAAGAAAGAAAGAAAGAAAGAAAGAAAGAAAGAGAAAGAAAGAAAAAGGAAGGAAGAAAAGAAAGAAAGAAAGAAAGAAAGAAAGAAAGAAAGAAAGAAAGAAAGAACGAAAGAAAGAAAGAAAGAAAGAAAGAAAGAAAAGGAAAGAAAGAAGGAAAGAAACAGGGGGAGGGAGGGATGGAGGGAAACCAGCTGCAGAACATAGAAGACTGAGGGATTTACAAAACAACTGGTGAGACCAGCTGAACCCCACAAGGGCCAAGCCACCGGGTTGCAAGTGTCACAAGTGTGATATAATCCCAGACTACACGAAATACCCTAAAACAGAAGGATGTTACAATACTTTTATTGTAGATGGAAATTCTATACTCCACAATACTTCAGAGCCTCTGGCATATCAGCACCTAATTGTGCTGGACTCTTGGCTGCAGAGAGACTAGATGGGCACAAAGTGACTAAAAAGAAAATTATTTCCCCTTCTTAATAAATTCTTAGCCACTTTTATTCACCATTACAAATAGACCTGCATCTTCAGAAAGGCTGGCGGTAGGGCCAGAACAAATTCTTATTACCTGTCAGCAACTAATCTATCTGTACAATCTAATGAACCTGTTTGCTCAGCTTTAAAATGTGAAGGTTGAACTGTACCATCTTAAGGCCACTTGCAGGTACAAGTTTTACAAACATCATACATTAAATACATTATTCCTCATCCTGTACAAACCCTTAAGAAAGGTGGTGGTAGGGGACAAATGAAACTAAGAAGTATCATTTCCAAATTTTCACTCAGTGGGCACTTCTATTTCTTGTGTCATCCTTAGACTTTCCCACTACTTAATAAAAACCATGTACTAGGGGCGCCTGGGTGGCTCAGTCCAATTCGATTGCAGTTCAGGTCATGGTCTCACGGTTCATGGGTTCAGGCCCTATGTCAGGCTCAGAGCTAAGAGCTCGGAGCCTGCTTGGGATTTTCCTTGTCTCTCTCTCTACCCCCCCCCCCATCCTCCTCCCCTGTTTGCATGGGTTCTCTCTTCCTCTCTCTCAAAATTAAAAAAAAAGAAAGAAAGAAAGAAAAAGAAAAGAAAAAATGGGATTCACAAATTCATCCGATACATAATTACTGAGTATCAGACACTACTGTGATTACTGAGAACAAAATGGTGAACACAAGAGACACACAGTCCTTATCCTCATGAAGCTTAAACTCTGATGGTTTTTTGTTTTTTTTTTTTAAGTGAGGTTGCTATGAAACTATATGGATGGGAGCCAAAATGTGAATTGAAATCTAAAGGATATTAACTGAGGAACCTCGGGAAGGAGAATGAGTTTTAGAGGAAACATCTGAGAAAGCATTTTCTTTAGAGCTCTGTGACTGCTGTCTCAGACACCAATGGCTGGCATATTTAGGGTCACTGAGGGAACGCTTTTAAAACATACAGACACACACAAATACACACACAATTGTCAATAAAAATTAGTGCAAGGCTTGAAAGGGGATTTCAAATGAATGGCCTTTGCAATTTTAGAAAAGGATTTTAGAAAATTTTACAAGTTTTCCTTACTGACATACTATTTTGGAGGGCAGATTTCAGATAGATGGTGTCACTAAATGAGGTTTCCTTTTTACTTCGGAAGTAAAAGCAACAGATTAAAAATTTCTATATTGTAATCTTCCTAATTTCCCCAAATCTCTCCTCCACGAAATTCATTTATAGCAATACTTTCTTCTAATTAAGTTTCCTCTTTCACTGATTCATTTAAAACATTTTACAACTGCTTTGCAAAGAAAAACTGCCTGTATTCTCAGAAGCTCCCAATTCTTTTCTGAGCTTCCTCTCGGGGGCCCTTGCTTTTATTATTCCACCAAGCTACTCTGTTCAATGGCCGTCTATGAAAGGTAGACGGCTGTATGATCGTCTGATTTTCCTCGTATTTTGCGCCAAGTGAGATGAGCCTGTTTTCTGGACCTCATTGAATGCTACCGGCCCAATGGTGGAGTTGCACACCAGAAGCCAGGTGGTTCGGTAAACACTCCACTAGGGAAACAAGAGTGAAGTGCTCATTGACAACAGAAGGCAGCACTTTACTTTTAAGGTCCCTCTTAGGTGAAAAGAGGGTATGAGATAAAACAGGTCTTGCATTATTAACTTGGGTTTCCAAAGCTTTAAGAATTATCTCAAGATAAAACTAGCCAAACCAAATATTCTGGAGAATACATTCCCTTTTTATTTACTGGCATTCCCCACTTATTATTTCAGATCTCCTGGTCTAATATTATTCTACATTAAGCCCCTGATTTAAGTTTCATTTAAATCTCCTTCTTTTAAATACATATCTCTCCTCATTTAAATTCTCTAGAGTTTTAAGCAAAGAAGTAGGAGTTTAGTGTAAACTTTTCTTATTTGCATTAAGTAATTGGATAGCTTGCCTAAGCTTAATGAAACAAATACCAGTCAGCTCTGCCCTTATACCTCAAGCCCTAGCAACTTCGCTCTTTTTCTCAGGATATTCTCCATCAGGTGAGAGACTTAAGTACACCAGCAAAATGAATTTCTAAAAACCAGCCAAATCTCCTATAATGAATATTATATTTTTCCTTTTAAGTGGAAAAAAAATAAACTACTCATATATTCAGCTTTCATAGCTATCTATAATCTAGTCCTACCTATTTCAGTTTCTATGTAAAAACCAGCCTTTATTATTTTATTCCAAAGAACCTAAAGATTTCAAGCAAGTGGGAAGGACATTTTAAAGATAGCTTTGGCTACCCATTTTTTGTACAGTAAACCTCATTATCCTCCATGAAGGAGGCACTGTCATCCCCCTTCTTTACATGAGAAAGACTGGGGTGTGGAAAAGCACATGGGAGGGAGACAGAGAACAACCTGATTGGATTTCCAAAGCTATGCTCTTAAATGTCCTAAAGAGTCAACCCCTCTGCCGGAATTCGTTTCTATTACATCACTCACTTTGTGGTCATACATGGACAGTTTTTAAATCTGATATTATTCATAATTATTTTTTAAAACCTCATTTTTTATTTGTTTCCACTACATCAAGTCAGATTCTGCCAAAGTCAAAATTATTACCAGCCTTTCCCCAAAGTGGTGTGGCTTTCAGTGGCCCTATATGTTTCTCTGAACCTGCACACTGTTCATGTGGCCATTCACGACACTTAGATTTATCTTCATCTGGGTTGACACGTAAGTAATTCTATACAATTCTAGCTTAGAAAATTACTTTATAATTTAATGTATAAGGCCATTATATTACTGAGGAACAATAACAAGAACCTCAGATAATGGGCAACAATAAACGGGAAATGAAGATTGTTAGAGATACAGTAACTTGATGAAATGATTGATCTACAACTGAACTGTGACCATTATACACAGACAATATCTGCAAAGTATTGCAATGCACTTGACTCAGACTGTTTCAAACACTGCAAGAGAAAAATGAGCGACTACAACCTCAAAGGTCATTTCTAATGCTAATGATGAATTTTATTTTAATGCATCATACTTTGTCAGAACATGCTGAACCAGCATTCAAAATACTGTTTACTATTCATTTTTTAAACAGAAAAGCTGAGCTGGTAATTCAACGAACTGATTATTAGACTATTAAATATAATGATGGAACAAGTATACAACTTTTTATTAGTGAGACTTTATAAAAGTACAGAGCAAGCTTAATACTTCTCTGTTCAAATTACTTCAAATACTGGAAGAGATATCTGTGCACTGAGGTTCCAAAATACACACGTGAAGGTAAACGCACATTAATATACCATGTTATAGTGTTATATAATAGCTATGTGTCCTATGTGACATTTATATATACCTATATGTAATATACAGATGTGCAACAGATAAAGAGTTAGCATTGAATAATGCTGACTTCTGTGCCAGGCACAGGTCTAGGCACTTGTAAGGCATAACTCACAACAAACCTTATGGAATCGATTATTGTATCTTGAATGAGGAAGCAGAGACAGAGAGAAGTTATGTAACACCAAAGCTTATGTAAGTTAAATAGTGCCTAGCTCTTGACAGGTATTCAACAAATATTTTTGAAAGAATGAATACAGATTATAAGCATAGTTTAGTATTACAGAACATAGGTATTCTTTATATAATGGTGATTTAGCAATAAATGGCACCGTCTTGGAAAACTGAATGACCGCAATCTCACAAATCATATAGTAAATTAGTATTATTTAACCAGCATTATGACCTGGCTCTGAATATAACTGAGAGGACATTCATTTTTGTCATCTATGTTTCTACATAAATATCATTTAAAATGCCATTCAGAATTTAACAATCAAGGTCTCCTTTCTTTGCAGAAGAACATTTTTTTTTTAAGTGATTTTAGTATACACTCAAATTTACTTGTAGTCTGGACATTTTCCTGCATAACTTCAAAATGATGCTGGAGGTGAAACTCAGCCCATAACTGGAAACCCACAACTTTTACTGGGGATTACCTGTAGCCATAATCCTAATCGGTTTTCATCCCTGCCCCCACCCAATGACTGCCTCCCATCACACATCATATATTATTTTGTACCTAGAGTCCCTATTTCAGTTCTTACCTGGGAACAAGTTCTACCTGTGTGGCTTTCTGATACCATTTTCTTACCAAATGCATTCTCCTACTGCACAGAAAAATACACTTACACTTGAAAAGAATTCTGACTTTATTCCCAAGTTAATGTCACCATATCCATGGCTCATAAATGTCTCTGTCCCTTGGAAATTCACAATTAAACTCCCTGGGAGGAACTTACACAACACCCTGAGGCACCCCTGTCTTCCCTCTCCCAGAAAGACCTATGGCCACTTCTTTATGGGCTTAGGCTGAATATTTAGAGACATCTTACACCAAAATCAACTATTTATTTTAAAGGTTACATCACTTGTCACAATATTCAAAATACAAATGAACAGTGGTAAGAGTAAGGAGGTAGAGACACCATTAAATTTAGGCTTATCAGTAGGGCTTGAAAACCAACTGTTTCATAGAAGTAGGAGGAAGAAATCACCTTGCGTGACCAGTTTCTTGTCTAGAAAGTGTCTACACCTCTCCCCTTGCTAGCACTGTTTTTGTGGGTGCTGCAGGGGTTTACGTACTAAGATGCTGGAGGAGGGCAACCACAGAGTCCGCTGGATACAAACGCAGGTATCTCAGGGACAAATCCCTCTCATCAGTCCACATGAGCAGCTTGAGCCAGGGAGAGATGGCAGTGTGAGATGGCTTCCTGCTGAAAACAGAAAACCACAACACTCCTGATTCAGTGACCTAAGATACAGGGGTATCTGTATAAAGAAGTCTCTGAACTATGAAGAAATGACAGCATCTTCGTATCCTCAAGTATACAGAACACACATCAAGCCTTTTACGGTGATTGGCATTTAGATTTCTTCTTCATAAAAGACACACTGTGCCAGGACACATATTTCGAAATTAATGCCCTTGTTAAGGTGGGAAGTCTGGGGAAATTTTGGCCAGATAAGAGTGAGAGAGAAGACATTACCATTCTCCATTCTAAGACTTGCAGAGGAAAATAATCAATACTTCTTTTCTATTTCAAAGAACTTTCAAGCTTGAACCAAACTACAACCTCTCACCCTCCACTGGCATTATGCCTCTGGAACATACAGATGCACACTCCACCTGACTCAATCCATCTCTTTTATGGGAGATGCTTTAATGTTAAAGCTTAGTGGATTCCTCCATCAAGCCCAGGGTAAACATTTTTAAGGAGAGAATGATTACACAAAGTCTTTTATTTTTTTTAATCAAGTAGTCTTTGAATTTCCCATTGTTTTTGATTCATATATTGAGCTGCTAATTTGACTGATGCATAAAGGTTAATAATGACTTGTTTTTGTAAACCGTGCTTGTTATCGTCACATAATCGTGCTTCTTTATTCTGGTTAGCGGTTACAACCTTGAATTGTACCTTTCTCATATTTCTGTTTGTGTGAGACAACTTTGTCCAACCATTAATTTTTAACCTTAACTTATTAAGGTTAAAACAAATTACTTTGTTTTAAGCATACATCATATAATACATAGCTTCTGGGTAGGTGAATGTGTCTGTGTGTTAACACAATCTGGGTAAGTGAATGTGTCTGTGTGTTAACACAATCTGGCAGCCTTGATCTTTAAATGGGCAATGTGGCCAGCCACAATTATCAACAGTATAACAACTGATACACTTACCTTTATTTCTTCCATTTTATGTTTACTATCATTTTTACCTTGTCATTATCTCCTTTTTTCCCCCTTCCTTGTTTTCCCAGTTATATACTATATATTCTCTTCCCCTCTCAAAAAGATCTACAGTATTTTTGTATGCAATTAGTGGCCATTCCTTTTCCTGTTCAGACACTTTTTCCCCCTACTACAGTTTAAAAACACAATTCCTACTATTTTCTCAACCACTACCCTCTGCAAACTCAGTCAGATGAAATCATTTGAATACAGTGACTTTTCCCCTCAACCCATCTCTTAGCTAAGGGTTCAGTGTTTTCAAATTCATACAATTTGTGGGTTTTCTCTTCAAGGATTCTCCCCAGTTTCAAGCATCTGTGTTAATAGTATCCTTATTAGACGTTTCTATCATTCGGGTACACATTACAAAAATGTTCCTCATGGGAACTTCTCCTCTCCACCTTTCCCTATATTGAGATCTCTGTTGTAATTTGAAATTTCGTTAGAATTCTTTTAAGTATTTTCCTAAGATAGTCTACTGCATCAGATATTTCTCTACAACTATTAGCTTCACATCCCTCTTCTATCTACTTTTGTGATGTTGAGAGCTGGAAGTCTCTACACCACATTTCTGCTCTGCGGTTGGGTCCCTCTTGGGTTCTGCCAATAGAGGGTGCCAGAGGGAGACTGCAAAGCTAGGGGAAGAAAAAGGCACTCTCCTGTTTGCTTGTCTATGCCTTTCAGCATCACTCGGGCCTCACTATTTAATCCAGTTTGCCCACACTTGCAAAATCAACCTCACTGTACCCCAGTCTGGAGACACCAGCCCTGCCTACCAGGGCACTCCTCAAAATCTGAGTCCCAGCAACACTGGCCTCTCCTCTAAGCTCAGAGATAGGATCACCACCAGCCAGGGGGCACCTTCTCCTCGGAGGCTGAGCAGCAGTAAGAACCCCTCCTGCAAACTTCCATGTTTAACAACTGCCACCGCTTCCCACCAGGGCTAAGTCTGGGGCACCTTCAAGCTGTGCTGTCTGATACAGTCAATAATAGCGACACAAATGTGGCTGTTACAAACTGAGATGCACTTTCACTATAAAGTACACATTGGATTTTTAATACTTAGTATGAAAACAAGAATGTGGTATATATCGTGAATAACTTAATTTTAAATGTTAAAATGATATCTGGGATATACTGGGGGAAATAAAACACCTTAGAATTATTTTCACCTATTGCTTTGTACTTTTTGGACATGGCTACTAGATAAATTCTAATTAACAGAAATATAATGTGAACCATCTATGTCTACAGCACTGTCTTAGGGCTCTTTTTTGTTGTGAGTTGTTTTTTCCCTGCCTTTTCAGCTCTTAAATACTTCATTAACAATTCTTCTATTAAATTCTCTCTGTAAAAGCAACTGATGAGTTCTGTCTCCTTAATGGATTCTGGCTGCTAGCTGTTACCGTTAATAAAGCTCCAAACCCTTGCATGCCCATAGGTCCTTTTTTTCACCTGACAGGTAAATGAGAGCTCAACACAGAATTCCGGACTTACAGTTCTTTTTCTCAGGAATCCCGAGAGTTATTCTACCTTCTAGCTTACAGTTTGGCAGAAGAAAAGGCTATACCAGACTGATTCCATTGCCTTTATAAATTAGTGGTTCTTTCTGTTAGGAAGCTTATCGGATTTTCTCTTTATCCCTAGAGTTGAGAAATGTTAGCGTCTATGAATAGGGGTGCATCTGCTCTCATCAACCCTCCTAAATAGAGAGGCCTTTCAAAGTGCAGACTCCAGGCTGTCTTCAACTCAGTGAAATGTGTTACACCATTTAATTACAACTGTTCCTCGGTCTCTTCCATTTATCTCCATCTACAATTTAGTTTATTTCATCAAATATAACCTGCATGGGTTATCTTCCCCATCCTTCAATATGTATAAAATCAAGATGCACCTTAAGATCGACGTGCCCCACAATCGAGTGGCAATCGCTGCCAATGCTACAAACGGCAAAAGCACCACTGAAATATTGCAACAGTTCTTGATGGAAGCACCTTTTCTGAGGGCTCCTTTCATTTGTCTGCCTGGCTGCAGTGTCCAGCAAGTGCCCCCTTCTCATCTGCCCGCTCACCAGGGTACAGGCCCAGCTACAGGGCTACGTTAAGTGGAGGTACCCGTTCAATGGTAGGAGACAAGGCAGTCTCCACCCCTGGGGCCTAGTGGTATATCACCAGCTGAAAAGTTTTCAGCCCCCTGTCAAGGGAACCAGGTGAGAATCTCTCTGTTCCCATCTCCCTCCCAGACCAGTTGACCAGGACATGGAAGCCAAAAGGTTCTCTGAGAAGCATTCAGAGAGACTGGGGACAATCCTGGTGATCCTTGTGCTATGCCAAAGCTAGCCCACTGGCTCACATCTGTCCATCACATGCTCTTCTCACCAGGGAAGGCAGGGAATGAGACCGAACTTGAAATGAGAGGTCAGTGGAGACGCTTTCAATGCTATCAAGCCTCCAACTCCTTAAAATCTTCTCCACTTCTAAAATTTCTCTTGTATTTTTATTCTTTTTTAACACTAAAGAGTGTTAAACACTCTTTAAACACTAAAAAGTGCTGGATGAAGCAATCTATGGCACTGAAAATTAAGTCTTATAGAAAAAATTTCCCTATATCACCTCTTCACTATAAGCTGCATTTTCCTAAAAAGAAAACTTGAGGTAGAACATAGCTCCCCGCACTATAAATACCATGAAGTCGTTACGTATACTTTATACTATACATATGTAATACATACATGGTGAAAACCATTAACACCTAAACAATCAAATAAGAGCAATTTCACATAAGGACAGAATAGCGTGGCCCAGTTTTGCAGCTAAAAATAACCAAGCACAATTGAAGGACAGGTCTTAGGGAATCAAAGAATAGGCAGAATGCCTATCTTGCAGAGCACTGCTTTGATTAAATATTGCACAGTAGTAAGTTCAAGATTAAATTCCATGGCAAGCACCTATTCCATAATTCTGGTGAAACAAACAGTCAATTGACACAAAGGTCAGCCTGAGAGAAGAGTGACATCCTCTTTGGAAAGCTTAAGAGTCTAATGAAGTTGTACATGAAACAGAAAGACAACCACTCCCCCTCGACCAAAGAAGTATATGCTGCAAAGACAAATTTTGTTCTCAAAAAACTATGGAAATTCACTACAACAAAATCCACTACAACAGCCTCTTAAGAATCAAATTTTAGGGGCACCTGGGTGGCTCACTTAAGCGTCCGACTTTGGCTCAGGTCATGAGCTCACAATTCGTGGGTACGAGCCCCACCTGGGGCTCCGTGTTGACACCTCAGAGCCTGGAGCCTGCTTTGAATTCTATGTCTCCCTCTCTCTTTCTGCCCCTCCCCTGCCTACACTCTTTCTTTCTCTCTCTCTCTCTCTCTCTCTCTCTCTCTCTCTCTCTCTCTCTCACAAAAATAGGTTAACATTAAAATATTTTTAAAAAAGAAAAAGAATCAAATTTTACAGGGCACCTGGATGGTTCAGTTGGTTAAGCGTCCGACTCTTCATTTTGGCTCAGGTCATGATCTCATGGTTCATCAGTCTGAACTCCGCATGGGGGCTCCTCACTGACAGTGCAAAGTCTGCTTGGAATTCTCTCTCTCCCCCTCTCTCTACCCCTCCCCTCCCCCAAGCTCACTCATTCTCTCTCCCTCTCTCAGTCTCAAAATAAATAAACTTCAAGCTAAAATAAAAAACGAATAAAATTTTACATCATTGAGCGCAGCCATCATTCTTACTATGAGC
This sequence comes from Acinonyx jubatus, assembly GCF_027475565.1. Classification (NCBI taxonomy): domain Eukaryota; kingdom Metazoa; phylum Chordata; class Mammalia; order Carnivora; family Felidae; genus Acinonyx; species Acinonyx jubatus. The sequence continues at coordinate 20,264,492 of NC_069383.1, read as the reverse complement.
TAGTTAAACACAGGCCTTAGGGAAAAATATCCATGGGGCACCCAGGTGGCTCAGTCGGTCTGATGACTGACTTCGGCTCAGGTCATGATCTCACGGATTGTGGGTTCACGCCCCACATCGGGCTCTGTACTGACAGCTCAGAGCCTGGAGCCTGTTTCGGATTCTGTGTTTCCCTCTATGTCCCTCCCCACTTGCGTTCTGTCTCTATCTCTCTCAAAAATAAATAAACATTCAAAAACATTTTTTAATTAAAAAAAAAAAGGAAAGAATATCCATCAGCCTCACAGATGAATAAAGATGGCCCTATATTTTTTCACCTTAACTGCTCTGTAACCTCAAAAGAAATACCAAGAGTTGAAGGGGTCTTGACCCTTAGACCAAGCTGGTCTTCCGTTGCAAATCACCTTGGTCTACGCAAGTACAACAGACAACCTCAGCACCCACCACGCCTGCTCCACAATGCACTCTCCCTAGGTAACAGCAACCATTTTATTTTACATGCCTCTCTGATACTATTCATCAGCTAAAAACTCATTCTCTGGCAGATGTTCTATTTCTAGCATTCACGCTAGAAACCATGCTAAAGAACAAAACAAACTCTAATAAAAACACACTGATCTGAAAGCCACACTAAGCAGTATATATACTGGATTTCATTTTAATTTTCACCTTAAACAGAAAATGAGATGGCAGAAAGATGTAGCACCAGATCCAAAACTGTGAATTTCTGTATGGTTTCACCTACTGTCATTCTCGGATTCATGTTCGTTCCCTCACTTGATATTTTCCATCTCTGACTCGAAAGTAAAATCACACACGCACCTTCAGGAATAAGAATTATTACCATTCAGGAGTCACATCAGAGATAAAAATGAAAGAAACAAATGGAATCGCCTGAAATGAAAACGCATTAAAAAGTGCTTTTTTGCAAATTTAATATGTAGACCATAGTGTAGGAACAAGGAATCAACCCACAGGAGACAGAGCATGACATCTAGGCCTTGCACTTAAGGAGTCAACGGCGACACAATTCCAATTCATTCTAACAAAAGGCATTCAGACCCATGTGCTCCTTCCATTCTCTATTCCATTTCATTTGTTACTTTGAATACAGAAGAGTTTCACGCACAACTTATGCCTTTTAAGTGAAAAAATATGCATAATCTTCAACTAATAATATTATAATAGCTGCCATTTAGGGAGTACCTCCTTGTGCCAGGTATTTTAACAGGTGTTTTACGTACATTATTTCATTTAATCCTCACAAAAATCCCACAGAGTAGTAGTTATTCACCTTTCAGAGCTAAAGAAACCAAAGCTGAGAGAAGTTAAATACACTGCTCAAAGTCACATAAGAAAATACAAGATTTGTATTCTAGATTTCTGACTCTCAAAACCACATGCTAGTCAACTATACTACGTGACCCTGATTGTGTGAAGCAAAATGCTTAGCTAAAAAAGCCCCTCTGAGCAAAATGTCCAGTGTCTGATTCAAATGTTAACATACACAGCTAGTCTTTCTTCCCCTCCCCATCAGACCCCTCCATCTTTTGTCATTTGGCCATAATGCAACTGCAAAAGCAAACACGGGTAGTGATATCACATGGCAACAAGTGGTTAACAGATGGTCCAGAATGTGCTTCCACTCTTTTTTCCCCCCACTCACAGACTCCTGAGGTTGGGAAATACTGCTACGGCACTATTCCAAAGGTATAATCTGCATATAAAATTACATTAAGAGAAGCATAAACTAAAGATTACAGGCGCATTGATTAGGACTACTAAATACCATGGATAAAAGAACAGAGAAATTCAAAGGGGTCTGCGTTAGGTCTTTTTCTCTTTAGAGTTACTAAGGCCACACAGGTAATAACTTAACATTAACATCTCAGTTAATGCAAATAGCTATGCAGTCCCTCAAATTTAGTAGTTATAGGGGTGGGGATCCTCCTGAACCCCTTCAGTGATCTGCAACATAATTCTAAGTGAGAAAAGCAGCTGCAGTGTTGCAGTGAGGAGGGAGTGTGCTCCTCGGGCTTTGGAACCGCACCATTGACTCCCGGGCAGCCTGTCCAGAAGAACAACACAGCGGGCGGTACGCAAAGCAGGGGCAAGGAAGTCCAACATTAACCACAGTTAAAAACCTCTTGGGCGTACTGCCTTCGTGTTACACAGATGTTTAATAACGTAAAAACTTCAAAATGATTAGGTAAACCGCATCTACTTATACAAATAAAACTGTATTTCCACGATGTTAACAACCATTTCTAAATTTCAACTCTATTATAGGCCTGAGGAACTAAGACTTTTTAATTATGCAATATTAGTCACTGACATCGTGCTTCAATCCCACGCAGCACGAACCGTGTTAGCTAAACCAACAAAATGAATAATTTAACTCTCAGCCAGCAGGAATTCGCTACGCCACCTTCATTATTTACTTCACAATGCCCATTTCTATCATTTTTTGAAATAACAGCTATAGATGTTCATCATCTTAGCGATGAGCCCATGGGCTACTTACATAGTTTCGGATCCACCTATCACAGGAAAATTAATTCATCCTCTGTTCAAAAATATTTAAGTAATCAAGGATGTTTTAAAATCAACCTACACACTCTTACTGATCTCCCTCATTAAATTCTAATCCATTAAATGTAATAACCACCAACATATAATCAATGTAAGCATACTTCAGATAAAGCTGATACGCTATGGTATTGGCACAAAAAACAACGCATCTCCTCAATTGTGAATTTTCACACCTTTTACTACTTTACTTTTCTTTACTGTACCAGAAAAAGGGTTGTTGTTTTTTTTTTTTTAAGAAGGAACAATTTTTGACACAAAAACGTTTCTATCATTTTCCTTCATGGAAAGAATTTTACGGCTTCTCACTGTAACTAACAGGGTTGTGAAAAGCAGCAAGAAACCAGATGCGTTCACAGCAATCCAGAACAAATTTGGTCACAGAGACCAAGGCTTGAACTCGATCACTCTCGTACACTCTGCCGAATATCAAAAGTGTCCAGTTACCCCACAGTTCACAGGAGGCCCATCTAGCTCCGATTTTGCAGCAATGATAGCCATCATGGAGATTTGAAAAATGGTCCCTGAATCAGATATTTCAGTTTTATAAGCAGCTAGAATTGTACTAACTCATATTGAACCCCTAGTTAAAATAATTTTAAAGATAAATAAATACTGTCAAGAAAGAAAAATTTCAGGGATAACTATAAATTTCATTAAGATATATAGCAGATGTTACATGGAAGATGAATATTCATTCCATCTGGCTTCCGCTGCAATTCATTTTATCTTTACAGTGATTTCCAAATATCCCAACTCAAAATGCTTACATTGTACAAAAATTTAACTGCAACACGTTTGTGGTGCAAACAGTTTGTCATTTTTTTGCTTAGTTCAACATGACTAAGTTTGTTAATATATTTTGACAGACTTGCATAACATCCTAAAATGTTTTGAACAATGCAGTTTAGGCCGCAATGCAATATTAATGAGTGAATAATGTTCTTGAATATAAGGTTTAATATTTAATGATTCAGAGTGCTGCCTGGATTTGATGCAGAAGAAAAATGTGGTTAGAAATCACTGCATTTTTCAGGGGACCTGAGAAAAAGACTATGGATTCGAGGCAAACCTTTAACCTGAACTTTGAGCTGAGGTCTCAGGTGTGAAATTGATGCTTCGCCAACTGAATTTCTAGTGCTTATCAGTATTCACAGCATCACAACATTTATCAAGTGTCATTTATCAGAATTTTTAAATTACTAGGAGCTCAGATGTCTATGCCAAGAGGTGGGAAAAGGAGGGCTAGTGTAAAAATAACACTGGGTAGTCTACATTCAAACACATTTAAGAATCAAACCCACCAATTGCATTAATATGTCAATTTGATTATTTCTCTTTTTAAAAATGTGTGAAACTATAATACAGTATTAACTTCAGATCAAATAACTTATCTCCATATCTTCTGTAAAGGTCAAGTACCTAACCTAAAGGATCACACAAGAAGGATCTAATCAAAAGGATCACAGTGATGTTGGTTCAACCTGTTAGTCTAATGCACACATTACTGAACTTGACTTACCTGCAAACATTTCTATGTCTTAAAACTAAGCACATGAAGAGCAATAAGAATGAGATTTATCAAAATCAGTAAAGTAATACCCAAAACCATAAAGCTGTGAAGAAAGCACTGTAAAGTACTCTTAACTGGAATGTTAATATTCTCGTGCTCTTAAAATAAAACACTATTCAAAGGATGCAAATAAGGCCCAGTCTCTAATATTTATCTGCACTTAATAGTTCACAACAGCCATGTCAATAACCACTACAACACTACCTAGAATCAGAACATCTGCGTGTAAAACTCTACTCTGGCAGACTGAATTTATCAATATAACCTCGCTGAGCTGTTGATTTTTCTCACAGGCAGATGGAAATAGTAACACCTTATGCCAAATGATTGTTATAGAATCAAATTAAATAACACTGTTAAGCACTAGGTCATACTCAAGGCATTATACCAATGTGAGTAAACACAGAAAAACTGATGTAACATTTACTGAGCAACTACAATGTGCGACAAAGGGCCTGCACAAAACCCTTCATTTGCATTACCACTGTAGTTGTCAGAATAAAAAGAGAAGACAATGGCAAAGTCTAGGCCGCTTCATTTAGGTTCTAAAAAAAAAGGAGGAAAATGAAAATAACAGGAGAATGGTGGGGGGAGACAAAAAGCACAAAATGCAAAATGGCAGAAATAATTCTAAATATGGAAGTGATCATAATATGTGTAATTTGGAACTGAACTTGCTAGTTTAAGTCACATTATTGATAGACAGAATTTTAAAATCCCACCTACATACTGTCTACAGGAGATACAGCAAAATCACTAAAATACAGAAAGACCAAAAATAAAAAGATGGGAAAAAATGCAATTAAGCGAACACTTACCAAAAGAAAGCTGGTGCAGCTATATGAATATTGACAAAACAGAATTTATGTTAAAGAGTATCATTAAAGATAACTACATGATAATAACAAAAGATTCAGTCAACGGGAATAGATACAATGTTCAACCTGTATGCATTTAATAACACAGCCACAAACTATATAAAGCAAAAACTGTCAAAAATACAGGCACACAGCTCTTACAGTAACTAGTAGATGATGCAGCAGGTAAAAAAAAAAAAAAAAAAGTAAGACTTTTTTTTGAACACAATTTTTACCTAACGGGCATGTATAGAACCCTCCACACAACAAATAGAGAATGCATATTCTTTTCAAGTGTATACTAAATAGTGATGTACTGAGCCATTAAAAAAAAAAAAATAACAACAGAAGGAACGCAAATATATGGGTGAAAAAGTTTCTAGTATCTGTATTTCCATCAACATCATATTTTGATAGTTGACAAAGTTATCTTCTCAATTTGGAAAAAAGACAAATTATCAAGTGATCATCAATGCTCTACTATTCAATTTGATACACGTTTTAATCATTATTTATTGAGCACTTATTATGTGCTTAGAATAGTGTACAAAACATGTTTAAAAAAATCAGTGACTCTACATCAACTACAGTATAGTTGATATACTATAGTATAGTATATAGTATAGTATATAGTATGATATATAGTTCCTTTATATCATGACTTTTCTATAATGCTATTAAGTTAATTCTATCCCATTTTTACCAGATCAGCAATTATATCAACATTAATTTCAAAATGAGATGAACAGAAACAAAACCGCTTTAAAATGTCTACTGTAGAAAATCTGAAAAGTTTGCCAACAATAATAGTCTTCTTTCACTACAAAATGTTAATTACTAGCACCATCAGTAAGAGTCAATTTTTTTCAGTTAAACCATTTAAAAGAATTGATGCTACAAATTCAATGAAAATTAATTAATTCCTCCTCAGCACTGGTCCTGATGCTCCTGCAGGTAATGATGGTGTCTCTTTAAGGGAACAGAGAATCGGTAATTAGACTTCCCTCAAGTGTGACTAACTGAGACAAAAAGGCAGACAGAAATTCACTTGGTACTCTTTACCCACCCTAACCCAAAAATCTATATTAAGATACAGTAGCTTTTATGACTATTCTCTTTTAAAATGTACTTAAAAGCAAATGGAGCACCTAGGTGGCTCAGTGGGTTAAGCGCCCGACTCTTGGCTTTGGCTCAGATACTGATCTCACAGTTTGTGGCTTCAAGCAACACGTCAGGCTCCAAGCTGATGGTGTGGAGCCTGCTTGGGATTCTCTCCCCCTCTCTCTCCCTCTGCCCCTCTCCTGAGTTCTCGCTCTCAAAATAAATAAATAAACTTAAAAAAAATTTTTTTACCGTATTTAGGAGAATAGTATGCTCAGAAAAACAGAAGAATACACAAGAACTTGTTAATAATGGTTACCACTGGGGAAAGAGATAGGGTACTGGGCAGAGTTTTTTTCAATTTTGTGGTATCACCATTTTTATGCAAATGTATTATTTACATAAAATGTTAGAGCAACACTGACTAGAAGAAATATAATGCAAGTTACAAATGTAATTTAAAATTTTCGGGGCGACTGGGTGGTTCAGTAGGTTGAGCATCCGACTTTGGCTCAGGTCATGATCTCACGGTCCGTGAGTTCGAGCCCCGCGTCGGGCTCTGTGCTGACTGCTCAGAGCCTGGAGCCTGTTTCAGATTCTGTGTCTCCCTCTCTCTCTGCCCCTCCCCTGTTCATGCTCATCTCTGTCTCAAAAATAAATAAACGTTAAAAAAAAATTTAAATTTTCTAAAAACCACATTAAAAAGGTAAAAAGAGCCACATCAAATTAATTTTGACAATGTATTTTATTTAGCCAAATACATCCAAAATAATTATTTCCACATATAATCAATACAATTAGAGAGAGACTTTTATAAGTAAAGGAGATGTTCTATATTCTTTTTCACACTGGGTCTTTGAAATCTGTATTTTATACTTAGAGTAGATCTCAATTTGGATCAACCATACTTCAAGTGCTTAATAATTACTTGTAGCCATAGGACAACACAGACCTACATTAAGTCTCAAAGACACATCTAGGTACAAGTTATTTTTCTTCCTAGATTTCAAAGCAATAAGGAGGTATCTATGCAAACCTCTCTCTCATCAGTTCTCAGCTAATGGCAGTAATACTACTGTTTCACTACTGATTTTGAAGATCTTTATCAAGATTTTGCTTCTGATGGCATCTTCCACAACAAGGAATGATTTAATTTCTTTCTGCAAGGCTTTATTTAGCCTACTCATCAATGCCCTCAATCCGTGTATGTCATTTACCTTCTTGGTATGTAAATGAGAATTCTTAAAATTACACTGCGCATTTGCAAAGTCATGGATGGGCTAAACAGTATTACGCTAAGCGAAACAAGTCAGTCAGACAAAGATAAATACTATATGATTTCACTCATAGGTGGAATTTAAGAAACAAACAAACCAGCAAACAAAAAAAAAGAGACAGCGAGAGGGAGGTAACCCGAGAGACAGACTCTTAACTACACAGAACAAACTGATGGTTACCAGAGGGGAGGTGAGTGGGGGGTATCGGTTAGGTAGGTAATAGGGATTAAGGAGAGCACTTGTGATGAGCACTGGGTATTGCATGGAAGTGTTGAATCACTATATTGTCCATGTGAAACTAACAATACACTGTATGTTAACTAACTGGAATTTTAAAAATTATGTTATTTGTGTGCAATGCCACTATCCTCATTCAGGGCTTTAACTACCTAAGCAAAGTTGGCTACTGCTGATCACCTGGCTCTCCTTTCAGAAGGTTTTTAAAAAGCCAAACACAGGGGTGCCTGGGTGGTCCAGTCAGTTAAGTCAGGCACCTTCAGCTCAGGTCATGATCTCAGGGTTCGTGGGTTCATGGGTTCGTGTTCCACATCAGGCTCCGTGCTGACAGCTCAGAGCCTGAAGCCTGCTTCAGATTCTGTGTGTGTGTCTCTCTCTATGCCCCTCCTCTCTCAAAAATGAACAAACATTAAAAAAAAATTTTGTTAAAGCCAAACATAATTGAAGAACACAGTTCCAGACTTTACAGAGGGTCTCCCAGCAATTGAAAATTATTTTCTGAGCAAGCAAAAAAAAAAAAAAAAAAAAAAAAGTGAAGGTGCCAGTACATAAGAATCAATCATTTAGCATCATTATCAATTTTAACACTTATATTAACTAAAAGGATAATTTTTTCAAACTAAAAGTCGATTTTTTTCAATCACTTGTTAATCCGATAAGAAAAAAATGCCCTATCTCACCTCTCCCACTTAGCACTTTTGAAACTAGACATGGCCTATCCTTAAGAAACACAGTCAATGGCTCATGCAAAAGAAAAAAAGTACACCTAGCTTCACTTAGCTTGTTTTTCGTGCATTTTCACCAACAAAGAGATTTTCTACACTCCTTAGAAATGATGACAGCAAGAGGAAATGAGAAAGGGCACATGCAGAAGGTGGCAGGTAGGTTGTTCTCTCTATACAACTAGGGAATAATTCTCTGAAACGCACGGGTAGATGGACCGACAGACAAAATAGACAATCACATATACAGAACATGTACTATGATTCTGTGAGTCACTGTGATGCTCTAAGAACTTTATATGGAATATATCACTTAGCTCTCAAAGTAGCCCTGAGGATATGCCAATGTGGGTGTTATTATTGTGTTCCATCTTACATAGGGGGAAACTGACCCCTAAAATTGAGTAATTTACTCTGTGGTCTCTGAACTAGTAACTCATAAAGATGGAATTCAAACCCAAGCAGTCTGACCCCTGAGGGGTCACACTCTTACCCATCACATGCTACTGCTTTTCAAAGAGACAAAAGTTCTCTGTAAAAAATGAGCATTTTGCATTGAAAGTTTAATGTGTGCCAGGCAATTTATATAAATTATCTTATTTAACCTTCACTTAAAAACAAGATTATCAGGTAGGTATTCTTACTAACCTAATTTCACAACTGAGGGAACTGAGAAGGTAAATCAGCTACTCGAGATCACAAATTACTAAAACACAAAGCTAACAGTCAAATCAAACCTCCATCTCTTAACCTTCAGCCTATTCTCTGCCCCTCCCTCAATGTAGGTAGATTCGTAATTAGTATAATGGAAGAAATCCATGTAATTAGGCTTTCCTATGACTAAAATAATTTTACTTGTAATGCTTAACAGTTCAAAACGAGCATGTTATACAGAGAGATACCCTGCATGAAGTTAAGCACTACCAAAAAAGACCACTCATTACAAAACTATTAGAGGCTAACACTGTTTCAATTTCTAATTCACTTTTAGCTTGCTTTGAATAGAATTAACTCAGAATGGGCGTACTATTTAAATAGGGACACATTTTCAAATTTTTTCTTTTCAAATATCTACAGAACCCTTATTAAAATTGCTCTCCCATTTAATGTCACACAATAATGACGCCTCCTGAAATCTTCATACACAATACACTCACACGGGCAGCAAATGTTGCAATGATATTAACCTACCATTCATTTAAGTAGAAATCAAACAAGAATAAAAATGAAATTAAGGGGCATTATTGTACAGTTTCATTACAGATTCCAGGGTGAAATAAAATGCTAAGACATTGAAAAATAAAATGTGTATTTGAATTTCTAGGGGTTGCTATATATATTTATACATTTGTTATCTATATATATTTTTATATATTACGTATATTTTATATAAATAAATAAGTGTATTAGTGTGTGTGTGTATATCTATCTACCTATATATGTATGGAAATAGGGTGAAAAGATACAAGTAACTAATGAGGTCTATTAGGATATTTAAAAAATAAATCCTAAAATTATTAAGGATCAGGGCGCCTGGGTGGCTCAGTCAGTTAAGCGGCCAACTTCGGCTCAGGTCATGATCTCACGGTCCGTGAGTTCGAGCCCCGCGTCGGGCCCTGTGCTGACAGCTCAGAGCCTGGAGCCTGTTTCAGATTCTGTGTCTCCCTCTCTCTGACCCTCCCCCATTCATGCTTTGTCTCTCTCTGTCTCAAAAATAAATAAGCGTTAAAAAAAATTAAAAAATAAAATAAAATAAAATAAAATAAAATAAAATAATTAAGGATCTATCTATGTATTAAAATGAATCAAGATGAACCTCAGAAAACAGTTTATCAGGTAAGATAAATGTTTCAAAGACAACATTCAACCAAATTTGTGCAAGATTGCTAGAACGTGAAACTCCCACTACGGCCAATTCTTAAAAATTTCCTTAAGGGGCGCCTGGGTGGCTCAGTCGGTTGAACGCCCAACTTCACTCAAGTCACGATCTCACGGTCCGTGAGTTCGAGCCCCGCATCAGGCTCTGTGCTGACAGCTCAGAGCCTGGAGCCTGCTTCAGATTCTGTGTCTCCCTCTCTCTCTGGCCCTCCCCCCGTTCATGCTCTGTCTCTCTCTGTCTCAAAAATAAATAAATGTTAAAAAAAATTAAAAAAAAAAAAATTTCCTTAAGACCTGTTTATAGGACTAAAAAAGTACAGAATTGGCAAACATGATCTTAAAAATGCCTGGGGACTTGTATGCTTTAAACATGGGCTTGAAATGGTAAATTAACCTCTCTGGGTTCAGGTCAGGTCCCATGGGAAGACAGAATAAACCATTATTTTTTTAAAGCAAAGTTAAAAATAACAAATACAACCACTGAGCTTTTATTTTTAACTGGGTGAGATACGTACAATTGGCTATAAATATCTTCAATGACTCAAAAATGTGATAATTGAAGAAACGATAATTTTGTTGCTGTCCGTCATATGTGACAGTGAAAAAGTAAAATATGGCTGTAAAGACCAATTTTATTTCCTTCCTCACTATGACAATGCTCTACCATTTATAGTTAGCTGTCAAGTTCAAATTTACATAGTCTCCTGTTTGTTTCTGATTTTTTAATGTATTTATTTAAATGCAAGGTGGAGCATCTGGGTGGCTAAGTCAGTTAAGCATCCAACTTCAGCTCAGGTCATGATCTCGCAGTCCCTGGGTTTGAGCCCCGCATCTGGCTCCGTGCTGACAGCTAGAAGCCTGGGGCTTGCTTCAGATTCTGTCTCTCCCTCTCTTCCAGCCCCTCCCCCACTCACACTCTGTCTCTCTCAAAAATAAATAAACATGGACCCTAATCCAATAGGACTCCTGTCCTTCTAAGAAGAGGAAGACATACCAAGGATGCTCTCAAAATGGGGGATGGGGCAGGGAGGGCAGAGCCAGATAAAGACAAAGAGAGAAGTCAGCCATCAGCAAGACAAGGAGACAAGTCTCAGGAGAAACCAAATCTCTGGCTTTTTTTTTTTCTTTTTTGAATTTTAGAGAGAGAGTGCACACATAGGAGCAGGGGACAGGCAGAGAGGGGAAGAGAAAGAATCCTAAGCAGGCTCCATACTCAGCAGAGCCCAATATAGAGTTTGACATGGGGCTCAATCCCATGACCATGAGATCATGTCCTGAGCCAAAATCATGAGCTGAATGCTCAACTGACCGAGCCACCTAGGCGCCCCTGGAGGAACCAAATCTAACAATACTTTAATTTGGACTTCCAGCCTCCAGAACTGGGAGAATAAATTTCTGTTGTTTTCAGCTACCCAGTTGGTGGTATTCTGTCATGGTGGCCACAGCAAACTAATACGCCATCTCCTGAGAAAGAATACCAGAGGAGCTTCAGAGTTCTAGAAAACAAGACTGATTGCATTGCAAAGGTGGGCCGTGAAAGCAAAAGGAAAGTTTCAGAAAAGCTAGCTTATAAATAAAGATAAAACTCAAATGGAACCAAGATTTATAATGCTTGTCAGCATAGAGGTCAGGTTAAGGTACCTCTCAGTACAGCACAAATTATGATATATGTCCAAAAAGCGAAGGAAAGCAGCAATTTAAGACACTGGGATAATTAAGTAGCAGACAAAAAATAATAATAATAATAAAATAAAATAAAATATATAATTATATATATACATATGTGTGTGTGTGTGTGTGTGTGTGTATATATATATATATGAGTGAAAAAGCGACGTGGAGGGGGAACAGTTTCTAGGCCAGGGGTAGGAAAGGGAAAAGGGCAAAAGAAACTTCTTTAAAAGAGCACAACACTTTGCAATGTGGAAAATTTCCAAATGCAGATACTTTTTATTTTGGTTCAGTGATCTATGGAATATAATCCCCATGAGACAGCAAACTGAAAAGTCTGGGTTCTACTGGTTAAACATCTGCATTCTATCTCCACCATCATATTTGCAAACAGAAGGGAGTTTATTCAAGAGATTAATAGTTGTAGTAGAAGTAGCTGTGGTAATAACAGTCATTACTTTTATTATTTAAAATAGTATTACTATAAAAGTTTATAGGGCCAACGTGACTGCAATATATTATTTGATCTTCAAAACACTAGGAAAGCAGTAGGACCTCACTCTCTCATAACTGTTTCCATGTTTTCGGAGATAAAGAAATTCTGTGATTCACCCATCCTCAAACAGTTAATCAGTGGATATGGAAGGACTAGATCCCCCCGTCTTCTGACTCCCAATTCTGGGTGCTTTTTGTCTAAAAACACACGTGCATACGCACCCAAATCTCTTCCATCTCTACAATGCCACTTCTATGTTTATTATACTCGTCAGCACACGTGGCATCAGGGAGAAGCACGTGCACATCCCCAGGCTATCCCGCACACCAGGGTGAAGTGAATGTCTAACTTGTCTTCTGCGTCTGCTAGTAGTCCAGAATCAAGAGACGTTCCAGCAAAAACATGGACTTACACTTTTTAGAATAAGACGAACATTTATGAAAATAACTGTGCTGATTACAAATTTAAAATCAGGTAATTATAGAAAATCAAGAAACAAGAAAATAAACAAAAGTGTAAACTACACAGCTTTTTTTTTTTTTTAATTTGAGAGACAGCACACGCAAGTGAGGGAGAAGAGCAGAGAGGGAGAGAGAGAGAGTCTTAAGCAGGCTCCACATTCAACGCAGAGCCCAGCCAAAGGCTTGATCCCACAACCCGGAGATCACAACCTGAGCCAAAATCAAGAGTCAGACGTTCAACTGACTGAGCCACCCAGGCGCCCCTCTGCCATGCAATTTTTTTAAGCCTAGACTTCAGTCACCCACTTCGCTTTCACAGGTTTGTCATTTCAATCTTCAAATTTATTTGATTTTCCTTTCATTTCATTTTTTGTATCAAGCCAAAAGCAAACACTGTGTTATCCTTTAAAAGATGAAAGTAAGGTCAAATTCAACATTCAACAAATATTTATTTAGTACAAACTGTGTGCAAGGCGTGGTTTATAAAACTGGAAACATCTCAAAGCTGGTTTATTTCTTCTACTGATCTTAGAACACAATCATACATTCACAGATGTGACATGGTGCTGATCAGTTAACCAAACCACATTTAGGCAAGATCTAGGGTGGCAATTTTAGGAACATCAAGTTCTGGAGCCCGCCAGCCACATACTGTCTCTCACTGCTCTAAGTCTATCGTATCTCTTCAACTGCGTACAGATCTCACTGACAGGTTTTTATATCTAGAGACAGCTAACACAAGATCAGAACTGAGTAACAGTTTAAATGGAGTGGGGTTTTTTTGTCTATTATTTAATTTATTATTTAATTTATTATTTAATCTATTTGGGTTATTGTTAAATAACCCAAAATTATCTGGCAAGTATTTAACAGGTGCTTAAACTCTCACAGCACTCCTTCGGTAACAAGACCAACAAAAAGACACCTCCATCCCACAAAGAACCACGCATCTAAAATTAATGAAAATGCTAGCCAAACAAATCTGATAAAGTATGATCACATGGGCATAATGTAACACAACACTAGTTTTACTGCTATATTCCCAAAATTTGCAACAGTGAGGCAAAAGCAGCGACTCATGGGTAGTGAGTTAACCAACACAATTTCTTGAAGGTATATTGGCAATAATATTTTGTATAATTTTTGCCTGAGCAATTCTACTTGGAGAAATTTACCCCAAGGAAGCAATGCTGGATAATACTGTAATAGGAAAGGAAATAACACTGGATATGTGTTAATTTGGTAACAAGGATATTCAAAGCATTGTCCACAGTAGTGAAACATTCTACGCTATTTATTTGGAAGGCAAAGTCTCAAATGGTGAACTACCATGAAAGTATCCAATGACAAAACGTCCATGATACGTTTAAGAAGAAACGTAAAGCAGCTTAGAAAAACAGGAGTTACAATATGACATCACTTCTGTTACCTTCCCCCATGTACCAAAATATTTACAACGGTTTTTGGGAGCAGTGGGATTTTGGCAATTTTCATCTTCTTCATTTTGTTTAGCTGCTTTTCTCTAATTTTGTATACAGTGCACATTACTTTTGAAATTAGAGTAAAACATTTATTACTACTGTGTGCCTCTGACTATCCTTTTATCCATAGATATTCTCAAATAGTAGGAAGATGGTACGGGTGAGGGGATGATAGGACATAGAAAAGCAGAGCAGGCTACGAGAAAGAATCGACTACAGACAAAGGAAGAGAAACAAGCAGAGGCAGGCTCTAGAGAGGCTCAGGGACAGGCTGGTGCTCAGGAACCAATTCCCCTTGTCGAGGGCCTGAGGGGCCACTAGAAGTGGGCAGAGAAGGTGGCCCGTGTCATGGCTGCTGCTGACTCCAGATCCCTGCAGCATTTAAAGTTTCACGGATAGGGGAAACTGGCAACTCTCTGGACCTCCTCAGGGACCCCCAAGCTACATACTGCTGAGCCCTCTCCCCACCACGCTACAATACATGTCTCCCAATCTTCTGATTCTCTTAGCTTCTTGATTAATTTATTTGCCCTTTCAAAATGTCCTCTAATTCATTACAGCCTTCCTGGAATTGCTGTCTGGCTTCTCAACATGTGATATCAGATGTCCCATAAACAACAGGACTATTATATTAAAACCGTGAATTAGATCCGAGCATCCTATTTCTCCCTAAGCCTATTAACTTGATGTTCTACAGGTTGAATCTCATTTAATTTGCCATTTACAGGATAACCTTTCCAGGTGTATCTTTCAAGTCCTTCCTGCTGTTCTGGATATCTCTTCATATCTGTATGTTGGGGAAAATCATCAGAATGAGGTAAGAAAATTAATCCTGTTTTTCTCCTAATGGGAAAAACTGGAGAGGATGAGCACACAGTGCAATCAAGTCAAGACTGGGCAACACCCTGAAGAGGGCTGGCTTCCTGACTGAAGACTGAATAGCCAGCTGCTCACAGAGAAAAGCAAAGGATACTTCTCTGAAATGAGAAGATTGAGTGATCAAAAGGGTCAGTTAAGGCAATTTCCTATTCTTCAGCATTTTGCCATTCGTTATGCAGTCAAAGGTGTTATGTCTCTATGCACAGAATTGTCACCATATGGTACCGGAATCAGCAGATCATATTACCAATGATTTTTAGGAGAGGAAAATTCAAAACGATACTTCTCTGTTATCTATACACACATGCAGAAAAGCAAGAAATTCTATGGGGGCGGGGGGGGGGGGGCGGGGGGGCACACTTATATAACACAGCAAGGCCAGGCATGTTGTCAATAAAAGTAAATTAAAAAATCACTTTGCCACTTTTATAACCTCTCAGTTTTATACTGTGTTAGAATGATATATGTTAAATACATCAAGATAACGCTAGTCAGTCATGAAAAATGCCTAAGACAAATTTAAATGACCACCATAATAAAGAATTTGATCTTTTCTTTTTTGTATTCTCCCTAGGCTTATGTCAGTAAACTAGAATAAACATGTTATTAAAAGAGAATCAATAGAAGGCTTTAAAATATACAGCACCACAAAAGGTCAAGCCCTGGTATCGATTTTAATATAACGTTTTTTGTGCAGCTTCCCAAAGGGTTCTTTTCTAATATTGTTCTTCATTTTTCTCTCACTTTGCTCCCTGACTGGTGAATTTGTTGTTCTTGTCTGCAAAAAGCTGTCTAAAGCTGGGTTTGCTGAGTGTGTGTCATTCCTATGACAAGCTGCTGGAAATGAAAAAACAAAAAAGTCAACCAAAAAAAAAAAAAATTAAAGGTAGTAGGAGGATAGACAAGAGAGCATGAAGCACAAGACAACATTCAAATAGCAAAGAGTGCAGAAATGCTGAAACTCACAACAATTTGCCATCGTGGACCCTCCTGGGCTTTTATCCCCCCAGGGGCCTTGCATGGACACCGAATCCTTGAAGCCAGGAAGGCGGAGGAAACCTTCCTGGTCTCTTGGGATTCAACAACAACAACAAGAAAAAACGATCTCAAAAAACCAGGTAAAGGACACAAATTTTCAAAATACAAATCCATGTGACCCCAGGCTCCTCTTGAACTTAAAGCACCAAATGTTCAAAGGAAAACTGGAACACCTTCAACAGGATTCGAGGGGGCTAATGAGAGGCGTGCGGCTAGAGCCACAGACTTCCGGATTTCTGTCCCAACATTCAAGGTTCACAGACTGAGATAAAACACACTCAGTCATAGAAGTATGAGTGTGTGACACAGTGTGTATTTTAGGTGTAGTTCAAATTTTTTGTAGGTTTTTAGTTGCCAACAAAAATAGTCCAGAGTCCAAACCATAGTCTCCTAACTGTCAGTCTTTCACTTCTAGACAATGCTGACTAAGCAACTGTCTCAGGACAGGATAGAAAAATACATCATTTTTTGCCTGAGTCACATGAAACCAAAAAAAATGCTGCCTCTGCAGTTAAACCTGCGAGTTAGTTACACCTACTAGAGGGGAAGACATGAACCACAGTTGTTTCCTGAGACCCAAGAAAGCTGAAGAGGAACAGCTGGGAAAGAGGTGTAAGGGGAAAGAGAGCTGGATTCGAATCCTGACGCTGCCTTTTGTCAGTAACACAGCCTAGGGCAAGGGACTCACAGCCTCTCCTCCGAGTGGAGTGGCGTTCCAACTGTAAATCAAACCTGTGAGGAGCAGAGCTACCCATCCATTTGCTCCCAGTTTGGCTGGGGGGGAAGGGGGGGGGCGCCCAGCCTTGAATCCTGAGGAACTGTGAGGGGTATCATCCTACAGGCTGCCATACAGGCTAAGGAAGGGTGGTCAGAAGGCTCCTGCAGGAGTGCGGAGCTAAGGTACACAAATACAGCAGCACGGCACCCGGTAAACAGGAAGCAATCGTTAAGTGAGAGCTGCTGTTGTCACATGATAATTCTCCTGCCTCTTTTCCCTTCTGACAAATTCTATCCCATTCTAATCCTATTTAGCCATAACCATAAAATATCGTTTTAATTTGGTAATGCATTCTTGTTGACACTTACTATATATATATGAGTTCTGCCCTCCTATTCCAGTGGAAGAGACCGTCAATCAACAGCCAAAGTGCAATGAAGAAACAAAGTAGAGAAAAAGATAACCAGAGTGAGAGGACAGGAAAGAAAAAATATTCAGATAAAATAATCAGGGAAAGCCTCTCTGTGGGGCTGGAAAGAACACCAAATAGTAAAGAGGAAGCCAGCCATGCAAAAATGGAATACAAGTATTGTAGGCAAAGAGCTGTAGGCACAAACAGGTTTGCAGCTGATGCCACTGAAATGTCCAATGAGAAGGTGGGAAGAGATGAGGCATGAGCATATTCATATACAAAAGGAATCAGAGGACTAGAAGGTCATGGAAAGATCCGGACTTTATGCTAAATCTAATGAAAATCCAGTCGAAAATTTTAAGCAAATAAACTCCCATGATTCAAAATACATCTTTAGGGGCACCCGGCTAGCTGGGTGAGTAGAGCATCCGACTCTTGATCCAAGGTCATGAGTTCAAGCCCCACGGTGGGTACAGACATTACTTAAAAAAATAAATTTTTTTTTTAATTTTTTTTTTCAACGTTTTATTTATTTTTTGGGGGGACAGAGAGAGACAGAGCATGAACGGGGGAGGGGCAGAGAGAGAGGGAGACACAGAATTGGAAACAGGCTCCAGGCTCTGAGCCATCAGCCCAGAGCCCGACGCGGGACTCGAACTCACGGACCGCGAGATCGTGACCTGGCTGAAGTTGGACACTTAACCGACTGGGCCACCCAGGCGCCCCAAAAATAAATTTTTAAAGCACACTAATACTGCTTTGTGAAGAGAACGTGGAGACCAGGGTGGCTCTCTGGAGGAGACCTTGTAATTGTACAAATGAGAAATGATAAAGACTTAGACCAGGGTTTCTCAACCTTAGCACTGATGACATTTGGACTGAATAATTGATTCTATGTTGTTGGAGGCTGTTCTATGCATCATAGGATATTTACCAGCATCCCTGGCCACCACCCACTCCCTAGACACCAGGACCACCCTCTTCGTTGTGACAACTGTAAAGGTCTCCAGTCATGGCCAAATGCCCCAGGGGTGCAGGCGAGAGGAAACTATCCCCCCAACTGAAAACCGCTAGCTTAGACTAAGTAGGGATAGAAATAGTGAGGGACAATGGATTTGCAATACATTTGAAAAGCAGGGACAACAGGGCTAATTAATTAGAAGGGGGAAAGGAGAGACATAAAGGCAAGAAGAAGGGAGCAAGAATAATCAGTAATCAAAATTCTAATATTACCCTCAATTTTTGTTAGGCTAACATGTAAGTTTTCAGTAGTTTCAGGAAAGTGCTTTCTATGTCAAACCTACCTGGAGCTGTACAAATAACTTATGTTACAGAAACTCACTTGGACAATAGTTTGGGCTCTTTTTCTTTAAGTCTATAAAAACCGAATTGTATGGTTGACAGGTATATTCATAAAGAAATACATAATTCCCAACATTTTATAGCAAAATTTACTGAAATATTAATATTCATCCACTATTTGACAGTATTTTGACAGTTTTATTTCAAAATACAGTCATGTGAATTAAAAAAAATACCAAAAAAAAAAATCCCTTTACTTATGAATTCTTTTCAAAACTAAATTCCTTATTTATTGAGCTCCACAATCAAGGCAAAAATTGTACTGAAATCTGAAAAACATAAAACTTCAGTAAACCACACCAAAAGAGCCTCAGAGAGAACATTCAGACTAATATATAATCGGTAACATCACTGTTGGACCAGAAAATAATTTAGCCTCTGAGACACAGTCAAGTAGAGTGGTGATCAGTATGATTTCAGATTCCAGACTGTTTGTGTTCAAATCCCAATTTCTCTATTTTCTGGGTATGTGACTGTAAGCAAGTCAATCTCTGTGTGTTTCAGATACTTCATCTGCAAAGTGAGTGTGCCAGCAGAAGAGAACTTCCTTCACAGCACTGCTGTGAAGGATTAAATGATCAATCCGTGCAAAGTGCTTGCACCGGTGCTCGGCACAAAGGAAGGGTTCAAAAACTATCCGCTGTTACTATTATTACTTATTATTACATATTATTACTGTGACTATTACTTTTCCTAGGTAGAGTCTTCTTAAATGGCGTGTATTATCAGATCTAAAGTCTACCTGTAAGATCTGTATAAATGGCACACATGGGAAGAGGCCCACAACATAAGATTGGGAAGGGAAAAAAAGCAAGTTATACAACATTATTACTTCAATCTCATTTTGTTTAAAACACAAACCATGTAAAACACTGTTAAGAATATATTTCCCCCTGGGTATGAATGTGTGAATGGTTTTCTACGGGGAAACAGCAGAGTAAGGGAGAGAGGGGTAAAGATGATTAACTTTTTGTTCTTCTATATTATCTGAATTTCTTCAATAGGTATTTCTTTTGTGTGTGTGTGTGTGTGTGTGTGTGTGTGTGTGTGTATTTTTTTTTTTACAAATAAACATCCGTGTTTTCAGTAGTTTGAGGAATGACCTTTCTAAGTCAAACCTACCAGGCTCTGTAGCAATAATAAAGATTGCAGACACTGCCAGGTAATGGTTTTTAAAAGGCGAAAGATTTATATGAAGAGAAACCAGAGTATGGGCAATGGTCTTTAAATTGATTGACATTTCCCATATTAAATTAGTGGTCTCAGTTGCCTTTTTTTTTGGTTTTGTTTTGATTTGGTTTGCTTTTAATCCATCATCCTACTGTACTTATAGCAAAATTGTAATTTATGGGTTTTTAAGGAATTCTTGTTCTAATCTAATCACCATTCGTCAAATGGCACCGGGAGATAAGGAATTTAAGCAATCCATTCTAAGAAGCTGTGAAGGAACTTCAATTTAAATCATTAATTGAAACATTAATGGTTAATAAACTATTTTTATACTTTATACTTGATGTCAAAAAGCACACTAAAATCATTTTAATGGGATAACTTCGAAAACCAGTTCAAGTGAAATAGTTTGAGTGTGAAATAGTATGAGTTCCCTACACAGTATATGTGTAGGGAAGCAACTGTAAACAGTATATGATAAATTGCTCCACACACATCGTACCTGCACATTATTCAATGCAGGAATTCTATATTCTAGTTCCAAAGGCACATTGCCCTAACAGCTAATTTTCTTAACTGATTTAAAAACACAGAAGTTTGTCAACTAAATGTGATACCTTATCAGATTACTTTGACTATTACAGAAAAAACAAATAATAACAAACGCTACAAACCAAAAATCCAACACATGAAGCAACACAACCGATAAAAAATACTAGAATGACTGTAAGTCTCCTAAAAAAAAAAAAAAAAAACAAAAAAAAAAAAAAACAAAAACAAAGAAAAAGCCCAAGAATGAATATAAAAGTAGAAATGCAAAATGATTTCCACTCCACAGTCATTTATTTAAGTAAATCCTACACCTCTTTATTACTTCTCGAACAATGGCAGGGCCCAGGTGGCTCCACTGAACTCAACAGAACACTGCTGAGCACACGTGTGCCTCAGTGACCAGAAGCTGACACTCATCTCTAAAGTTCAGGAGACAGAGGACCACCTGCTGCCACAGGCGGAGCCACCACACTGAGCAGTTAAGAAAAATGTCCCAATCTTAAGCTAATAAGGAATTTACATTGCCTCCATCACTTAAAACATGTACACAAATAAGCATTTAATAATTAAGTTACAGCCTACATAAATAAAGAATATTAACTTTAAACACAAATTCTCAAAATATTTTGGTCCTAAAATAAAGGAAGTTGTAAAAAAAAAAAAAAAAAAAAAGTTGCCCAGATCTAATAACCAGGAGCACACTACAGAGGTCCTTTTCGAAGCGATCTTTTATCTACTATGATTCAGAAGTGAAAGTCCAAGTAAATGCTTGCTACTCCTCCCCACAATGATAAATGAAAAACTTTAAGGGAAGGACTCC
The DNA here is from genome assembly GCF_027475565.1 of Acinonyx jubatus. Lineage (NCBI taxonomy): Eukaryota > Metazoa > Chordata > Mammalia > Carnivora > Felidae > Acinonyx > Acinonyx jubatus. The sequence continues at coordinate 20,243,198 of NC_069383.1, read as the reverse complement.
CTGTACACACGGAAAGGTAGTACTGTGGGACAGTAAAGTGCATGGACTCCATCGACTTGGGTTTGAATCCCAGACCCACCGCTTACTAGATACAAGCCTGGGCAAGCTCCTTTACCTCTCATGTTCCTTATTTATAAAGTGGGGGTAACAGAGGTGCTGAGAGGATGAATGACTTAAAATACAGAAAGTGCTCAGAACAGCACTGAACACACAACAAATACAAGGCAACACCACCTACAATTTTTTTTTTTAATTTTCTCATTTTAGTTGGGCAAATGGGTCCTGAAATGCAAATGGTTTTCATAACAGATAATATGTGACCCCAGAGTGTATATCCTATGTGTGTCTGTCATGTATAAACTGTGAAGAAAGTTTCCAAAGACAAACCATATCCACTTCTGGATAAGAATGGGATATGAAAGAATATGGGTTCTCTCAGCAAAATACTTACTAGAAACTTAACATGAGCCACTAGCTTTTTAACAGTTTTCACCAACCAGGAAAGGAAGGGGGAGGGGTTATTACTTAAACATCAAAATGTGTCAATGTTTAGAAATATTATAATGCTGAGAAAAAACTTTACATCTGATTTACAACCGTGTTGCCCACACTCCTTTTCAGCTTGAGACTCTACTGGCAAAGCTGTTAAAGTCAGAAGAAGAAAGAAGGGACCCTGTCTGTGTATTTTTCCAGTTTCCAAAGGGAACTGCCATAGAAGGATCTCACATTCTTCTACACTCTTCCCAACACAGCATTCATTACCAGCAGGATCAGCAGATGTCTTCCCCAAGGGCCAGGACTGCGTGCTCAGCCAGGGTAAGGCCCAGCCTACGTGGACCACCGTTCATAAATACTAACTTCTGGACTCAAGGAAATGGACATCAGGCCACTGCCCACTCACCTTCTAGAACAGAAACAAAACCACATCCATCCAACAAATGCCGTTTGGACAAGACAAGTACACTCCTCACACAGAAAGTGTCCAAATTGGAGAGAAAATTATCCTTACCCCAGGTTTCTCAAACTAAGCCCTAATTAGCATCAGGGCCTATGAAGATGATTCCCAGGTCTCTAGGAAGGGAAAAGAGGGGGGAAAAGGCTGACAGAGCTCTACATCCCTAGTCCTAGCCCTAACCAGATGGCACTTTATATTGGAGTCCCATGTCGAGCTTCCTTTGAATCAATGTTTTACAGGATGATGAGAGTCAATATGATTCTATCACCTCAGCAATCGACAGTGTGGGGCTGAGGGGCTGTCCAATTCAAGTCCTGGTTCGGCTGCTGACTAAGAAGCTTCACATATGTCTACTTCAGTCATATGTTTCTATGAAACAGTGATAAACTATTAATGCTACTGTCAGTGTTATGGAAGGAATGATAAATGATTCACAGAGCACATTACCACCCCCTCCCATCCCCAGATTGTACTGGGCAATGCAGAAACAGCAACAAGAACCACTACAACCACAGAACACGCAGAAACCAATTCGTAGAAACTTCCAAATGCAGAAACCAATTTTGGCACAAATCAAACACTACGCTTCACGAGAGAAAACTCTGTAATTACTATCAGAAGATACACGGGAACAAGAAGTGGTTGAACATCACTGCTGTTACAATCAGTGAAAAAGTTACAGATTTCTACGGCATGCTTGACTGATTCTGGTTTTCCAGGCTTAATATTCCTACCATGTAGAAAGAGCTTCTTAAACAGGATTCAGGGTGGGCTTCTCCAACAACGTGGCATTGAAAGGAAAGAAAAATGGCTTTGGAAAAAGAAGAGATTTAAATAAAACACAGACTCAATAATCCAACCTTCTATAATGACTGGTTATAGAATGGAGTGGATTCTATTAAAAAGAGAAAAGTGTCACTTGAAGAGAAAAAGATGAAAGCAGCAGATGGTGAGAGATTCCAATAACCAGTACATACAAAGCACTTCCAGTCATGTTCCCCGGAAAAGTACTGGGTGGCTACACGTGATCTTCCTACTGCACTGAGAACGGGTTAGGTCTTGATCTACTTTTAAACAAATGGAATAGAAAAGGGATGGGTATAAAACAACAGCAATGCAGTATGCATTTAAAAAAAAAAAAAGGCTTCAATAAGAAAATAAATCTATTATATTAGGGCTTTTAATACCACAGAAGGAGCTCTTAAATGTCAGCGACTATAAAGGAGTAGTTTGCAGATAATGCCAACAAACTGTCCACTACCATTAGCAAGCCAGACACAGAAATACATTCGCATCACAGCAGACTGATACACATTACACCCGGATATCAGAGGAGTGTCACTGAAGAATGATAACTCAAATTTCATCAATCACCTTATTTGCAAATATTTATAAATCAGAAGTTAAAATTCATTTGCCTGTGACAGTGGAGTGCCTTGAGAAAATACTGACTGCTAACTGATCTTTTAAAGTCACTTAAAAACTACACTTTTAAGGGGCGCCTGCACGGCTCAGCCGGTTGAGGGTCCGACTTCAGTTCAGGTCATGATCTCACAGTTCATGGGTGCGAGCCCCACCTCGGGCTCTGTGCTGACAGCTCAGAGCCTGAAGCCTGCTTCAGATTCTGGATCTCCCTGTCTCTCAGTCCCTCCCCTACTCGCGGATGTGCTCTCGCTCACTCTCTCTCTGTCTCTCAAAAATAAACATTAAAAACAGTAAAATAAAAAACTGCGCTTTTATGATGAGTACGGTTATCCATGGTACTTCTTGCCTGAAACTGTTTTTTTTTTTTAAGTAGTATACACCTAGAGATTACACACAGGCTGAAAGTATGTGATTTCATAACTGTGTGATTTGTGTCTACAATTGGAAAATGGTGTTTCACACTGCACTAACTTAAAACAAAGATTTATAAGACAAGTATCTATAGTCTCTAGTTAAAGTCTAATTTTATTTTTTATTAATTTTTTTAATGTTTATTTATTTATTTTGAGAGAGAGAGGTCGAGAGTGAGCGGGGTAAAGGCAGAGAGAGGGAGGGAGACAGAGAATCCCAAGCAGGGACCGCGCCAAAGCCTGATGCAGGGCCCAAACCCACGAACCATGGGGTCATGACTCATGGTCAAGAGTTGGATGCTTAACCAACTGAGCCACCCAGGCGCCCCAACGTCTGGTTTTTAAAGGCATAATTTGTTTTTATTTTTAACAAAACATAGAATATATATGTATATGTTATAGAATAGGCCGTCCTTGCTAGAAGACTGTCAGGATTTTCCAGGCCCAGTGATTCAACTCAACAATTTCTGTGAGAGCTCACTACATGAAAGGCATCACGCTACGTAACTTCTGACATGTATTTTCAGTGGGACGCTAACTCACAATACCCTGTTTTTCTCCAGTGGACTCTTTCCTCCTTCCTTTCCCACTTTTTTTCCTGTAAGGGCAGAAAACATCTAATAATAAAGCTGAAATGAATTATGATACATAATGAGTTTAAACAGAAGATACCATCACTGTGAATTTCACTTTTACGATAAGAAACTAAATGCACAAATAAGCTTATTTAAGCCCTTGTTTGCTGACATAAACCCTTACTTGATGTTCTAAATTGAAAACTGAATGGACTGTGCTCTACTCTAACTTACCCACATACTGATAAAATTTATGACTAATTTATTAACCAAACTAATTATTTTAAGTCTCACAAATCTAAGGTAATTTTCCAAGTAATTAAAAATGAGGTGAAATTTCAACTGATGTCCATCAAAAACAGCAGGTAAGTCATCTTGGTTAATGCTCGGTTAGTTACAACATCGCGTAGCTATTCCCTTCCTGGTTTCTTGAAGAAAGGTTATTAAAACTGAAACACCTACACTTGCCTTTATAGGTAAAGAGGTGAAATTCAAATGCCAAAGGTCAGAGGTCAGAAGTAGTTCCATTTTTCTTGCTGTCAGAGACTGACTCTTGGATGTGGGGTGCAAAAGACCACATATTGTGGCATACTGTGTCCCTGCTACATTGGCCTGCTACGGTTACAACACAGTACGGTCGGCCATAATCCAAAACAGTCAATAAAGAATAACAGCAAAAACACACTGCTGACACGGGCATTCAATTTACTCTTGACTCCCAATGCACCAAACAACCGTTCCATCCATGAGATGTGGTGGTAAGCAAAACTAGGATTCCAAATTAGACCCATCAATTGTAGTGTACTACTACTAGGTCAGTGATTTGGGGGGTGTCATCTTGTCAACTAAGCAAATAACTAAAGATTTTCATAAAAGAGAATCAGACCTAAAATTAACTGAACTGAGCTTCCACATGTAAGTGTTTTCTGAGATACGATGAGAATACAACACATACAGTCATGGGGCTTACAATCAGCTGCATTGTCACTGGTCTTAACGAAGACCTTTTCCTACAAAGCAACTTTTAATTAGGCTACGTCTGCTGGTTAGATTTCAGAGAGTGGAGATTTAAAGGAAAAGAGTTCAGGTGAATTTTCAATAGCCAGTCCAAACATTTCTGAACCGGATCTAACGGCGTGTGGCACAGCCAGGCAGAGATGCCGTCCAAGGCATTCCGAGCAGGTGGGACAGGAGGCAGACCCTCAGGAAGTCCTTTCGGACCTGACAGATGTCACGGCCTGGAGCATGTGGACTGTACCGGAGAATGCAGCTCCAGGACTGTGATGTGCCGTTTTTTCTCCCGCCTGAAAGCATCTCACAACTGCTGTCTGCCACGCGGCAGTCCTGCACGGTTGTCACGGCCTGTGTGTAGCATCAAAACTTGCACAGCTGGCAGCAGCAGCCTGGAAAAAACCCAGGAATGACAAGGGAGCAACCTTGTAAGGAAGGAATGCTGCATTGCCAAGGTGTTGATAGCACAGAATATGGGATCCCATATGGAAAAGCAAGAACATCAAGACCCTGAGTCAAAGAGCGAGTCAGAAGAATCAGACCCAATATGAACAGGGACATATTGGGCCAGATCATTCTTTGTGTGGGGTGGGGGGGTTCACCCTATGCATTACAGGATTTTTAGCAGCACCTATGGCCTCACCTGCTAGATGGCAATAATGACAAGCTGTGACAGCCAAAAATGTCTCCAGACATTGTCTTATGACCCCTGGGGACCAAAACCTCCCTCAGTTGAGAACACTACCTTAACCTATTTATTTTGCTTACATTTTCCTTTTTCATGAATACACAAAGTAATAGGTTTTTTAAAAATTCAAAGTAAATCTTAATGAGCTCTTTCAATAAAGTTTCTAAGAGATAAACTACTGTGCTATAATTTGCAGCAATTTTTTTTAGTGGTACATCAAATGCTTCTTAAATCGATGACATCTTCAATTCAATGAAATTTAGCCGCCCACCATTCTTTCCCCTTTGTTGTGAAACCTTCATCCTGATTTCCTTTGGGAGAATTACTTCTACCCTGCTGTGTACAGTTTCAGTAGTACTCAGTTCTTCCCTACCTAGTAGTTCTCTCATCTTCCTTTTGATTCTCTTGAGCTATCCAATATGCTTCTAAAAATTTCCTCGCTTCCTAAGTTACCCAGAGTTCAGTTTCAGTCTTTCAACCAAAAAACCTAACTGAAACAAAAGTCCTTCTTTAAGCTAGCCTGATGGAAGACATTTTGGATTAGCTCGCTGCCACAAAGTTCATCAGCTTATTAAAAATGTTACTGGTGGGGCACCTGGGTGGCTCAATGGGTTGAATGTCCAACTTCGGCTCAGGTCATGATCTCGTGGTTCCTGAGTTCAAGCTCCGTGTCAGCTCAGAGCCTGGAGCCTGCTTCAGATCCTGTGTCTCCCTCTCTCTCTGCCCCTCCCCCCGCTCGCACTCTGTCTCTCACTCTCTCTCTCTCTCTCAAAAAGAAACATTAAGAAAAAAATTTAAAAAAGAAAAAAATACTACTGCTTCCCTTACCATTCACCACATAGGCAGCATGAATGGATTATAGATGAAGCCAGAATTGTTGAAACAGTGTGATGGGCTTTAGGGATTCATTGTACTTATCTCTGATTTTCAGTGTGCTTTAAAATGTCCATAATAAGAAGGTAAAACAAGGATAACAAATACTCTGTAGAGAAAAATAACAAAATCTAAATGATTTCCAAAGTCCTTTTTGCACAAATTTGATTCCTTACACATACGTGTACCTACGTGCCAACCTTAAGTGCTTGGGAAACTACCTGCAGTTATGTGTGCATCTGGACAGCAAGGGGAAACAATGAAGCAGCATTACAAGTGACGGGACAATGGCACAAGGAACCATTCTCTGAAACTGCTTACCAGGGTTTACTCAATTAAGGCAACAGATACAATAATGTATAAATGCCTCGTGACTCCAAAACGTTGCTTTTAAAAGACTATGCATAAAAATTTCTTAATGCTTCTTCTAAAGTTTCTTCTCCAGTAGAAAAAAGAAAGAAAAAAAAGTAGCTATTGATTCTTCCAAGAACTACCATACAGATGAACACACACTTTTTGCCGAGATCTGACAGCTGGAAATTTTCATTCTGAAGAAGGGTTCAGACAAAATATTTTTGTAAAGAAAAAATAATAAAAAGGTTGTACTACCCTCCACTCTCCTTAAAGGTGACAGAAAATAAATTCTTTATCAATAGTCATTTGTCCAGTTACAGCAAAGCTGCCAACCCCAGTCCACAAGAGATAAGAAATTGGCTCTCACTGGTACCTTTTACTCATCCCATTTGCCCTTTACCCTTTCACAGACCAAGGCAGAGCAAATGGGAGTTGAATAATGAAGGGGGGGAAAAAACACACAAAAACAAAAACAAGACACCACAGTGAGAGTTATTGTAACTGAAAGCCTGTACCATATGTGGAGAAAAGACGAAAGTCCTATGTGAAATATAATAAGCAAAGTAAATATGAGAGTCTAACCAAAAAAAAAGCCTTATTAAAATAAAATTCAATTAAAAATAATAAAATTTCAAAGACAAGAAATTCTACCATAACATATCGATTTTCTTTGCTTCTTAATGAAAATGGTCTGAAATTTTTTGAATATTTAAACTCCACTCTCTAATTATATACTCCACCAACCTAACCCAATTAAGTAATTATAAAGTGTTGCGTAGGAAACTATTGAAATACACAGAAAACCCTTTTAGCAGTACTAATTACATCTTGATTTTTTTTAAAACCCTAAGCCCTGAGCCTTCCCTATTTCCTGAGAAAATGGTGGTCTTAATCTTAAAACTTATGTCCTATTCCATACATTTCAAGTAAATTAGAGGTAGCTCAGCACATTGTCAAAGGGAAAGAAATATTAGGGAACATTTTTCAAACTCCTCAGTTTAGAGATAAAAATCTTTAAGGCGCAGCGAGGTTAAATTATATGTTGAAGGTCCTGTGGTCAGTGAGGACTAGAATCCAATTCAAAGATTCTTTACATTGAGCTCTCTCAAACAAAATAGTTAAGCACTCCAAAATAAGAACAAATACATACTAGGCATCTACACATGTAGGCATGTGCCTAGTATTCACAGTAGAAAGATATTCACATGATTATATAATACACTGTGCTACATGCAAATTTCAGAAGGAGCACAGATGGAACACTTGACTCTATTTTGGATTAAAATGTATTCATATATTTTTATGAATAAGTACATACTTTAAATCTTTAAAAGTAGTATTTTTTACCACAAAAAATTATGCTGTCTTGAGCGTTGCTTTTTATCAATTTATGGCTTTTCCACATCTATCTGAATCAGCACAGGAGGATCTACTTGACTGTCTAGTACTCCATTGTCGGCATGTATCCTAAGTCATTCATCCTGTCCCCATAATGGGCATGTGGATTGCTTCCTGTTCTCTACTATTACAAAAACACTTCAGTGAACATTCTTTCAGCTGTTAGCAGTAGTAACAATGACAATAATTGTACAGATGTACAAAAGAATAAAATGTTCAAGAGTGGTTATCTCCATAGAACAGAGTTATGGAGGATTTTGATTCTTCAACCTTATATATTTCTGCAATGTCTCAGCTCTTTTAAGTGAGCACATTACTAATTAGTGCTATCTGTTAATATGAGCACTATGTAAAACATGTAACATTCACTAGTAACTACAACACCGTAAACCTTAACACCCACAGTAGACTACACAATTTACAATCACAAACCATTTGTTGAGAGAAACTAGCCTCAGAAATGCCTGGAGAATCCTCAAGAAATACTTCTCACATACCGAGAAACTGTACAATAATCACGCAGCTAAGAACCACACGAGAGATACAGCTGTCACAATCAAGTGTGGGAAGAGAGTAAGGGAGGGTTTGAACAAGCACCATCCAAAACTGAAAATGGCCACGTTCATATGTTCAACACATTCTGCAGCTCAAACACAAATATGAGTCTTATTACAATCACTCCTCTCCAAAAATATTTCATAATTATGACAAGAGTCCACCAAAATCTCTCTCAGATATCGCAAAACTCACCGTTTCTGATTTTCAGACTCTTTCTTGGCTTGCTCCAACGCCAGCTCCTCAGCCACTCTTCTTTTCAATTCTTCATCAGAAACTAGGATCAATAGAGTGGAAGGAGAGAAAATCAATGATTTCTTAAAAACAAAAGCAAGACAATACTCCAGAAAAACAAAGCAAAGACTAGATCTTAATGGGCAAAGTTCTGCCAGCTGGTCAGCATCTCCTTGGAACTACCTAAGCACTGTAGAAAAGACCAATTAGTGCACTTCAGGAGTAATTTAATCAAAAGTTCCCTGGTGACCTAGAAACTTCCACACCTGCCAAAACGTATAATAAACTCAAGTAGCTGCTTACTGCCCAGTGGGGACCGAACCATTAAGTACAAATTCTTTAGAATGATGTCCTATCATTAAAGTGTGACCATCACGTAGAAGAGGAGGAGAGGCTGGAAGGAAGGGACTTCAGAGAGGAAGAGGAAGAGGACATCAAAACATTCTCACTTTGATAATTAATCACTTTAAAGAACCACTTACGACAGGAAGAAAATCATTTGTATTTACAACCATTTTTCCATGATTTGTGAAAAAGGACATTTAAAATTTATGAAAATTTTATTTTTCTTTTAACTTCTTTATTAAGTTTGTTGCATAAAAGATACACGTTCTCATACTGACAAGTCTTGCCATGAACAAAAGCAACACAAATAAGGCAACAGCAAGGTGTGCTTCACATATAAACAATCATGTGGTAAGAATGAGAAATCTGGCCCTGTACAACAAAAAGATTAGGAAGCAAAATGTGAATAACCCCTGCATTCAGAATATACCCAAATGTGTGCACAAAGACAGTGCACCCATAATACAGCTCACTTAAATTCCTGTTTATGATGCATAATTCCTTAATCATCCACTTGTGCAAGAAGAATGAACATGAAGAAACATGAAATCCAAATTGCATTTATTTTCACAATATCAATGCTATACTCAAAATAGTAACTTCATTGAATCTAAAGGTTAAATGTTTCAAAGTGAAAGGCAATCTTAAATTTTTTAACCCTATGAAAGGGTCTGCGAGAACAGGTGGCTTATTTTTCTGCTTGCAAGGAGACTAGGTCTCAGCCTGCACTAAGTGGCATGAGCAACAAAGGACAACAGACAAATACCACTGAGAGTAATGCCCAGACATATCAAAATCTCGACTTGAACCATGTTCTTTCTACTTCTATAGCAAGTCTATTAAACGACCAGCGTAATGGAAGCTTCTGCCTCATGCGACAGAATCACTAACTTAACTATACATCTATCAGAAATTTCCAAACCCCATTTCCAAAACAATTTTAGTACACCTATTAAGTACTGTAGGTCACTTAGAAAACCAGAAATAAAACATACAACCAGTCTTTGCAAGTAAAAGTTTTTCATAACATACAAACAATGTTCAGATACAAATTCTGAACTAAATGTTTTTTCTAAATATGATTTATGTAATCAAGGCTTTCTTAAACAAAGACAGGTCTTAGATGTATGATCTGTACAAACTTACAGTAGTGTATATACAGTAGTGTATATACTGTGTAAATACACAGTAGTGTATTTTCCTCTTATTATGATATGACAATGTAACTCTTTTCTGAGTGAAGACATATGCTAAGGCTTAAGGTGTAAACAACTCTGGAAGGCAAACAACTTAGTAAAGAAATAACCAGTCATCTAAAAATGTGTATCATCTCATAACAGGCCCCTGAATTTTCAAATTTACATGTGAGAATATATTTACATCTTAAATTTCTAGGAAAGGCACAGGCTTTATATAAAAAAAAGCAGCAAAATTTTAAACCCACCAATTTACTGAAAAAGCCATTACTTTTATTAGAAACAAATAATGCTTCTCAAAATGGTGGCAACAGGTCAAAGTATAGACATGTTTCATACAGTGTATTTCTCCCTTTAATTATATTCCAGAAGGAGGTGGAATACCTCCTTGGGGTGGGAAGCAGAAGTATTTGATGGATTGTGTGAACTGGTCTCCTTGTACACAAACCATGCATTTCCTCCCCAAAGTATCATATTCAGAAAGCCAAAGATCACAGACACATTTAGGGATCCGCTACTAGTCACAGAGCCAAAATAACATGTCACTTCTTGATGGTCACAAGGCTGAAGTTCCTTGACAATACTGTGACCAGTAGCTACTTTAATATCTGTAAGAGCTTTAGCCCAGGCTGAAGTGCTCACCAACCACAGAAAAGTGGCAACAAGAGTAACAATGAAGCCAATCATGGGAAGGTTTCGACTATCCCGACACAGGTTCATATAACCAACATAGAGCAGAAGGGCAGCTAAGCAATACAGGAAGACAAAGACTGCAAATGTAACGTAGAATTGTGCAGAAGAAGAGTAATCTCCAGTAAGGACATAATTTTTCCAATTTACATCACACACGTTTGCATCTGGAATTGCCTCAAATAATGCTTCATTCAACCTGAATGGATAGGCAAAAAAGCAGCTGTAATCATCTTATTTTCACTAACTTTAGGACAAGTCACTTGAATTTCTGTTTTGCCCTTAAAACCTCCACAGGTGGCAAAAGCAAAGATAGAAGCAATCCACTCGAGGACCTTGATGAAGCTGAGTAGCTCCTTGAGCAGGTTGAGGTTGAGCTGGAAGGAGGACATCCTCTGAGGGAAGGGGGAAGAGAGCAAAAATGTTAAAGCCGTATTTTTGGAAACTATGTCATCCACGTCAAGTGCCAACAATTGGAGAGAGATGTAAAAAAAAAAAAAAAAAATGCTGAGAACACAGCTGGAGCTTTCTAAATACCTGGTGACTTGATTTGAAACATCTGGTGTTTCCAACTGGAAGATGTTGTACGATATGTTTTGTAAAGATTCTTACAGCTATGATAGCAAATCAAATAAACAAATCTGACATACTTCTTAAGAGCCTTCATAAGAAATATGTAGAGAGCATTTCCTCTTTACTAGAAATCCACTACCCAAAATCATGACCAAGAAAGCACCACAAAATTGGGGGGAATCTAGGGATACCTACAGGAGCTAAGAAGTATTTCAAATGGTAGAGGCTATTAGGTGGGAAATGAGGTGGGACCGTCTCTCCTGTGCAACAACACTTTGATGATCTCCACGCTTACCAGCACCTTGCCTCAGCGCATATGCAAAAAAGTGAATTACAACAGGACATAGAAAGCCTTTTTAAAATTTAGCTGACACTGGACAATAACAAAGAAGATATGGGAAAGGGCATAAGGATGTGTTCTCTTTTTTTTTTTTAATTTTTTAATGTTTATTTATTTTTTGAAAGGGAGGTAAGAGTGTGAGCAGGGGAGAGTCAGAGAGAAAGGGAGACACAGAATGTGAGCGGTCAGCACAGAGCCCAATGTGGGGCTTGAACCAAGGAGCCATGAGATCATGACCTGAGCCGAAGTCAGACGCTCAACTGACTGAGCCACCCAGGCGCCCCTGTGTTCTCTAAGTTGTAGATTATCAGGAAACAACAAGAGCATCAGAGGACATCATCAAGAAGGTGAAAAGACAACTGACAGAATGAGAAAAAATACTGACAAATCATATAGCTGATAAGAGACTTGTAGCCAGAATACACAAACAAAAAGACAACAAAATTAAAAATGGGCAAGGGATAGAAATAGGCATTTCTCTAAAACAGATCACACAAATGGCCAATAAGCATATGAAAAGTGACTGAAGGGCATTCATCATCAGGGAAAGGCAAATCAAAACAATGATACACCAATTCAAACACAGTATAATCAAAAAGACAAACATTAACAAGTGTTGCTGAGAACATGAAGAAATTTACGGCAGTATTATTGACAATATCCCAAAAGTGAAAACAACCTAAATGCCTATCCACTGATGAATGTATAAATAAAATGTATATCCATCTCAATAAAGCCTTACAAAGAAAAAAGAATATAATACAAAAAAAGAAGAATGGACAACGAATTAGGGAAAGGGTAAACACTAGTTGAGTCTAATCCCAGCTTGGCCATCAACAATCTGGAGGACCTAGGGGAAGTTACCAGCCTCTCTGGACAGTTTCCCTCAAAAGGTTGTTCTCAAATGGATGTTCTCCAGGGTCCCTTTCAACTATATACTATGCTGCCCTTTGGCTTCTCTCCTCCTTCACCGTCCATAAGATGAGAAAGATACAAGTCTAGGCTTTGAAAAGGTCACATATAATCAAGAAAAGAACTAGAACAGAGAATTCTGTCTATATTCAGGCAAATCTTAAAATTCTTTTAGTATTAAAGGTTTAAAACAATACAAACACCAACAAGAGAAATTAGACAATAATAGGTCAACGAAGAGTCTAAACATTATAGTCCCTGTTTTTCCATTAGCTAGACTTTGTATCAGTCAAATAACCTACCCGAGGTTCGACTTCCTCAACCAAAAACAGGACCCGCTGGGTTACACGGGTGTCAACTGTCTATGAAGTTCTAGGCTATGCACTCCACAAGGCGATGATTTTCACATCGTCAGCTACTTCTCATAAACAAGCAAAACAACATCACACTACATTGTTTCAAGTTGCTCACAGCTGGTAGCTCTAATTAGTAGCAAAAATTGAAACAAGTATTTAATCCGATTAGTGCTGCCCAAACTATACCCTTAAGTTTCACATACCAGTTAGAATCCACACACAGGCTGATGTGTAGTCACACCGCTTCCCCTGGATTTTTTTCAAATTACCACAGCAACATTTCTCTCAGGCAAAATGCAATCAAATTCTCAACCACAATTCAACTGAATTTCATTCAACCAATTAAAACTAAGTTTCAGTGAGACCTCAGCATCCCAGGTCTGAGGATACAGCAATGGGATCTGTTTCCTAAGTCTCCATATCTTCCACAGTGTGCTTTATGCCTCTTACAATATAGGGGCTTCCTACCACCGGAAAAGCCAAAGTCTGCAGAGAGCTTCTTACAATCGTGTGATAAACCTAAACTGGAACAGTAAGGACTCCATTACCAAACGGCAACGAGCTGGGTGGCTGGGAAGGCAGCCATGCAGAAGAGATTGCAGAGAAAGAAATGTAGCCTCAAGGCTTGTCCTCTTTCTCTATACTACCCTGCCTATCAGGTCAACCCCACCACCTGCCAGGGGTGAGGTGAGAAAGAGATGGAGGTAACTGGTGACGTCATCCAGGCAAGGCCACAAGGGAAAGAGGTGGGAGTGAGAAATTACCAGCAATGCAAAGGACCAGGATCTCCTAGAGGTCACTGAAGAAGACATGCCCAAGGGACCAACTAGCTGACATCACTTATGGTCAGTAAAGACACCAACGCACAGCTGTCTTTCTAATGCCCCAGCCAGTTCTTTAAAAAAAAAAACAACAAAATGCAATGTTGGGTCTCACATCCAAGGTCACAGCTGAAAAAGTAATTACCTTAGCTACAAGTGAGAATTTAAAATAACAAAAGATAAAACATGACCTAGCATAAAGAGTTTAAAATCTAAAATAGCAAATCTAAGCCAGGCAGGAAAATAAACCAGTGTAGTAATGGGTTTTGAGCAAATCTAAGTTTCATGTTATTTGTTTTTAAATCAATAGAATACAGAAAGCAACAATATATTTCTTCTGATGGGTCTGGTCCAAAGCACAGAAGGGAAAAAGATATACCATTTGGAGACCACTATTTAAAATGGCCTTTCTGAAAACACTCTTTTCAGCTCTCAGGATCTGAACATTTTCTCAAATAAAACTGTTATTAAATTAAAAGGTCAGAGTTTCAGGATGGACTACTTTAAGAGAAGCACAAGAAAGGCCAACCTTGCCTATTAGCACAGTGAGTTTCCAAGCAGATCTTTAGGGACGGGAAAAGTTTGTCAAATGAGAAAAAGTGAAAAAGAGAAATGCTCAAGCCATATAAATCAGATTTGCCACGGAAATCTGCAAACCTATTTCAAGCTCAGTAAGTATGGTTCCACAGCTTTTACATACATACGACACTTTCCTTTTAAAATGTGTTAAGACAAAAGGGTATTTTCTTCACATACTTGAATGCTTTGCTTTTAAAAATCTTCTCAAAAAACATGTTAATGTCTTCCTCAGTGGCAAATTGTGTCTTAATGAACACAAATACTGGCATTTTCTCAATTAGTTATAGATGATACAACACTGACCAAAGAACATGTGAGAAAAAGTCAAGTATTGCAATGGCTTGGATATAGCAAATCTGGCCCTAAATCCTTTATTTAAAACTATTATTGAAAACAATAGGGGTGCCTGGGTGGCTCAGTTAGTTGAGCATCTGACTTCAGCTCAGGTCATGATCTCACAGTTTGTGGGTTCGAGCCCCACGTCAGGCTCTGTGCTGACAGCTCAGAGCTCGGAGCCTGGAGCCTGCTTCGGATTCTGTGTCTCCCTCTCTCTCTCTCTCTCTCTCTGCCCCTCCCCCACTCATGCTCTGTCTCTCTCTCTCTCAAAGATAAATAAAAATGTTAAAAAAAAATTTTTTAAGACTTTAAATTAAAAAAAAGAAAAAGAAAATAATAAATACTTGCATGGTTGAAAGCTGCTCACAATTCCTAACAAATCTGTACTTGTTTTGAGTAAACAACATTCTAAACACATGTTTTCATTAGTCCACTAATTCTTTACTGACTGCCTAGCAATCTTTTACTCCTCTCGGCCACATTCTAAATTTCTAAGAATTTAAATTCTTGTTGTCTTAAATCTTATTTATTTATTTTGAGGGGTTGCAGGGAGGGGCAGAGAGAGAGAAGACAGAGAATCCCAAGCAAGCTCCACACTCAGCGCAGAGCCCAATGTGGGGCTTGATTCTCACAAACCGTGAGATCACGACCTGAGTCAAAATCAAGAGTCAGACGCTTAACCAGAGGAGCCACCCAGGCACCCCTGAGATTTTAAAGTCTAAAGAAATTCTGAGAATCTAAGTTTCTCATTTGGGTTCAGGATCAAATAAGAAACTCCGAGATTCCTACCTTGTTCTAGATCCTAGTGTCCTTAGGAATAGAATACCATGGTCTTAATACTCAGAGGAAGTGTAGCATAAATTCATTATGCCTCACTTGCTTCTATGTGATATGACTTGTGTCTAAATCCTGTTTTCAGAAACTGGTTAAACTAGGAGACCGGGAAGGAAGGGGTGAAGAGAGAGACTCACTATACTCAAGACAGTTCCTTGAGTGGAAAACAGAAATGACTCCAAAAGATGGAAGAATTTTATGAATGCCTCACACATCTATGAAAACACAAAAACTTGAAACTACTACTATGATTCAAGATTTACATGGATTCCCTGAACCTCAAGGGACGTATCAATGTCCCCTGTAACGTTTTCCGCCTATGACTTTCCTTTTCCCTTCATCTTCTTTGCAACATCCTTACACTATAATTCCCTCCCCAGTTACCATATTTCTTAAACAATCTCTAGAAGTTACTTAATGAAAATGATGGCTTGCCTCCTGGCAAAATGTCAGGTCCTTCGGGACTCTTTCTTTCCTCTATTTCTCTTTCCAGTTTTACCATCTGCACACACATGTCATGTCCGATTTTACAAAGCCTATTATTTTCATATGCTGGTTTAAAAACACTGAAAAGAAACTATGAAGATCTACTGACAGAAGGAAATAAATGTATATATTCGCATAACACAAGCAGATTTTACAGAAACAATGAAACTCTGCCAGGATTGAGATAGTTGAGCCACAGCTTACACCGGAAGACATAACCAAATTAAATTTTCAGCTCTGGAGAAATATCCATTAATCTTATAATTTCAACAAATTCATTAATAAACAAAAAAGAGCACTGATTGTTTTAAACATAATAATGAAAGCATCCATGCAATGAATGAAATACAGCACACAGTACATTAGAACTAAATGGCTCACAGCATGGGTTGCAGAATAAATCCTCTCCCACTCCTTATAAAAAGTACAGGGTTTGATTGGGAGAAGAGTCAAAAGATGACAAGGATACATCTCTGAGGTTAGAAAGAAACATGTAACAGCTTGCCATTATCCTTCTGTAGCACCATTTACTTGGCAGACAAACCAGATTTAAACACACACGCGCGCACACACGTATACTAAGTATGATGCTCAGCTGACAGTTATGTTAACTATCACCCAAGGATAATGTACTTTAAGACTGCCTTCAAAAACATGCTGTCGAAGTACCTGGCAGAGTAACTGAGGCTACCTATATGTTAAAGTTAATGACAACGTTAGAATGAAAAATCTCTAATGCACATTTATAACCACAAATACTGAATGAGAAAGCACAGTGCTACCAAGAGTTTGGCAGCCTAAACGTCAGGAGCACCAAGTTAATGGCTTCTTTCGTAGTATTACTGCTCCATCAGGATTTATATATACCTTTGTGAATTTCTAATTTGAATGGATAATATGCAAATAATGTCCACTTTATTGTTCACTTCACAATCAGCACTCACGGAAACCAGCTCCGTGTTCCTTTCTATGGGAAAACACACATCAATACCAGGCCACAGAAGCTGTATAGCAACAGACAAGCTCATCAGTCATATTCTACAGTTTCCACATTTTTAAGTAGATAATTCATAAAACCAGTATTGAGAATCAGATAGATCTAGTATTTCATGTCTTAATATCCTGAATGATAGTTGCAAGACCTCACAAAGCCTCAAGGAAAATAAGATCTATAATTTAAATTAAAAAATAATAATTACCTCTGGCTATTGCTTTTTGATGCATAGCTTAATTTTTTTCTGTTTCAGAAATGGATGTGTTTTATCATGGGGATAAAACTATAAATGAAACAGCGTTAAATCTCCAGCCCCAAATAAAGTACCCAAACTTCCCAAACTTGCTTCCATTTCACTTTGGTAGTCCTGAGCATGGACATACTCAAACATTTCTCCAGGGAGTCCTGTGAAATGCAAAGAGGGCCAAGCTGGAAATGAAGGGGGCTCCCGTTTAGTCCAGGCTTTGCCACAATTAGTTTTTGTAGATTTTGCTCAAAATCAGTTCATGAGATCGAGCCCCACATCGGGCTCTGTGCTGACAGTACAGAGCCTGCTTGGGATTCTCTCTCTCTCCCTCTCTCTCTGCCCCTCCTCTGCTCATGATCTCTCTCTCCCTCTCAAAAGTAAACAAACATTAAAAAAAAAGAAGAAACAGACACACTGTAAAATCACATACAATGTAAGTAAAAAGTGTACCTGCTACTCAAAAAAAGAAATTCAAGACAAGCTCCCCACCCTTCCCCCTCACTTCCCCACAGCACTGCCACCATCACCAGGTTTCTGCTCCTGGATGCTCCTTTACAGAAATCTGGAGTCACCACTACTGACACTCTATTACTTATAAAGGAGAGGAAGCTTCCTGTGCTGGCTGGGGATTTCAGTTTCAATATTTAACCTTAGTATTCCATTCTATGGCTAACCATATGAACTTATTTTTGTTTAATTATTTTCTTCCAAATCAAGCAACCTGTAGGAATAACACAAACTAGGGGAATCAATCAATTCATTAAGTAGTAAATTCTCATTGACTAGGCACGCCTGGGTGGCTCAGTTGGTTGGGGGTCTGACTTCAGCTCAGGTCATGATCTCACGGTCCATGGGTTTGAGCCCCACATCGGGCTCTGTGCTGACAGCTCAGAGCCTGGAGCCTGCTTCGGATTCCGTCTCCCTCTCTCTCTGCCCCTCCCCTGCTTGTGCTCTGTCTCTCTCTGTCTCTCTCTGTCTCTCTCTCTCTCTCTCTCAAAAGTAAATAAACATGAAAAAAAATCTTTAAAAAAAAAATTCTCATTGACTTAATCCTATGCTAGGCCTTAGAAGAGATGAAGGCATACGATCCCTACTATTATAGATTATAGTCTAAATTAGTAAAATTGTGCTACTGAGGTTTAATATTAAGGAACCATACCAAGGTTGGCTGTAGTCATGGAGTGCTTCGTGGAGTCCCACGTTCATGAAGCAGGTGGGACAGGAGCAAGTACCTACACTAGAGATGGAAAGGAAACGCGATAAAGCTTATTTGTAAGAAGAAAAAATAGAAGGTAAATTATGTTTAATTGTGAGGAGGCTTGGAAACCAAGCAGAAGTTTGGATAAGAAATGTTACGAAATGTTAAGAAACAGGGCACCATGAACAGTTGTTAAAATAGGGGAATAACGCAACGAAACAGAGTGTAACAGGAAGTTTATTCTGGCAAAGGTTTGCAGATAAACAGGATGGGAAAATCATAAGGCAATAAGTAGTTCTCAGAGTATAGCTTCATGCCCTCATCCCCAATTCTTTCCCCTCCCAAGCAGCAGCAGCACCAGATAGAGATGCAAATATTTCAGCCCCACCCCAGACCTATAAATCACAAAACCCTGGGGGTGGGGCCCAGCAATCCGTGTGTTAACAAGCCCTCCAGGTGATCCTGATGGTCCCTCAAATTTGGGGGTGGGGGGGTGGGAGGGGGGCAGGAGGTGATGAAGACCTGAACTCAGGATACTGACAGAAACGATGTGCTGGAAGATACAAGAACTTTTGTGGAAAATACTGATCCTCTGTAACTGAGAGAAGAAAGAAAGAAGTCAAAGGTGCAACCAGATGCCAGAAAACTAATACCCATGATGGTCAATTAAGGAGAAGCTGTTTGGGCAAGAAAGATAATGAGTTCCATTTCAGACAAATTCATTTGAAAGTAATGGTAGAATCACCACATGGAATTCAGATTTGATTTGCAACTTGGCTAGAAATGCTGGTTTGGGAATGACAATTACAGATCTGAGCTCAATGAATTCTGGAAAAAACTGTGTAGAGAGAAAAAAGTAGAAGACTAAGGAACAGGCCTTAAAAATACATCAGAGGAAGGAGGGGAGTAAAAGAGGAACACCGTTAGAGACAAAGAAGAAATGGAATGGAAAGGAAGAAATGAACCAAGATACCATGTGCACAAATGAGGAAGAGACCTCATCTCATGCGCCAATTTCAATCAACTGGCAGCAGCCGCTTGGAGTGCTGGGTGTAGAAAGACTCCATGGCCAGTCCAGGTTCAGTGAATTATAGTCTACCGTGAGCACTGGAGGAAGATCTGGAAGCATGGCTAACAATTACCTATCATTCCGTGGAGTGCACGGAATTCAGATTGTGTCGGCATCGGGAATCAGTGGGAAGAGAACAATGGTGGGCAGCAGGTGCAGGCCTCTCTTCAAAAGTTTAGGAATAAAACAAGAACGAGATAGAAATTTTATAAATAAAAGACGATTTTCACAAAAAGTGGCAATCTGTGCATGTTTGAAGGGCAGCCATAATGAATAATCTGTAAATTGTTAAAAGACTGATGAATGCTGCTTGTTGTTTCTCAGAAGTAATTTGGAGAATACAGTATACACATTACTCATAAGGATCTGATTGTTTAATGTATCATAATGAAGACCAACTAAAATTTATATATGATCTTCCAGTCCACTTTTCTCATTACCACCCTGTTGCAACGTTCACAGCACAATTTTTAAAGTATATTTATAACAGTGAAACAGAGTGGACAAGCCCACTTCATGTGCTAAAAAGCTTTAACCAAGACTAATGTCCTTCCCTAAATAATTTGCTTTGGTAAATACAAAGTCAAATACCACTCTGACACTTAGAGTCATAAATCAATCTTCCCTCTTCCTACTGTGATGAACAAGTGTGTGCTTTTTGGCAATAAAGACTGTATTTTATCCAAAAATTCATTAATCACTAATAAAAGAAGTGATTAAATAATACACAAATAAATTAATTACTAAATAGGATATTTAGTTCTTTAAACTGTGACCAACATTACTTTCTAATTTATCTTTGCACGAAATCAAACCCCAAGAAAAGCAGAAGTCTCAAAAGTCTGAAAATAAATTCTACCTTCTAATTCACCTAACTTTCTATAGCTCTGGGAAATGTCAACTGACCCCAATCTGAAGACTTTTCTTCTTTTGAATGAAAATAAAAATTTTGACCCAATTATGGCCCTTTTGAGAAGGAAGAAAACTACAGAGTCCTATTTCTAGACACTGGCCCACTATTAGTAGAAACAGAAGAGGATCACAGATAGACCTTTGAGCTTCAGTGACTTCATTTATAGCCCATTAAGTGTGAGATGCCAAAAAGGATGTATTTAACACACTAGCTAACCACTACAGAACAATGGCCTCTTCTGGGAAGTTTTTGAAAAAGCAAGTCAGGTTTAACACCCATGCTTAATTCTTATTTTATTTATGGTACTTCAAATATATTAAAACTGTGAGACAGCATAATACACATTGGTATTATATTTTTCATTAAGCTATAGTGCAATATCCTGAGCTTTTTTTTATTTAATTCACATTGTGATAATTAGATCGGCCTCTTTTTTTGAAGTAAAATTTTATCAATAGCCCTGTTTATTTTTTTCCGTCATCTAAAGTAACAAGTTTCCACTTATCATTCAGAAAAAAAGAATTTCAATGGAGTCATAATCTCTAGTAAAGCAAAAATAATACTCTGAGGCATTGCGGAAGCTGCACATCAGCAGATCAAGGCTGATTGCACCACCTTTAAAACACAAGACCGTGCACAGGGAATTCAAGACCAAAGCCCTTGTCCTGTCTTTAATTTAAATCCAAGAATGCACTTACCCTTTTTTCGAGAAGTAAAATAAATTACCCACAGTAAAGTTAGGCCGAACAGAATAGTAAAAACATTTATTATGATTATATTCCTAATGATCCACAAACTTCCTCAATACCAGTACTATACGGAGAAAGGCAATAGAACCCTTTCTTCTCATTCAGTAGCGTGTCATTTTTGTTAGCTTAACACCAGGTTTCAAGATGTAAACCCTTTGGAATACCTGGGGCTATCCAAGATAGTGATGAAAACACGTGCTTCCTTCAAACCAGTGTTTTTCTCCCTATCAGAAACAATGCTACTTTCTTTTAGCAAACATTTTGTAATGGTCCCTTTACTATCCTGAAAATAAATGATAATCTGACACAAAAAAAGTTGTAATCAATATAATACCCTACGTGTTATATTTATAAAAGAATAAAAAGACACTACTTTATAATAAAATAATGACCTTTTCGCTAAGTCAATGCTCAAACCTAACCACACTAGAAGATGCATCTGGGTGGCTCAGTCGGTTAAGCATCCGATTCTTGATTTCAACCAGGTCACGATCTCACAGTTCACGAGATCAAGCTGTCAGCACAGAGCCCGCTTGGGATTCTCTCTCTCCTGCTCTTGCTCCTCCCCTGCTCTCACTCTCTCTCTCTCAAAATAAATAAAGACTTAACAAAATAGTCTGAATCTTGAGCTTATATATTAAATCACCACAAATGTAATAGATACAACTATTGTTACACAGCAGCTGCATTCTTAGAAAATTCAGTATATCTTAAAGCCATGCAAAACAGACTTTCTGCTTGTATGTTAAACAAGTTCTGGGCTGAGTAGGCAGGTTTTCAACTGCATAAATTTCTGATGAGTCATCCAGAAAATTGAGAGCACAGGACAATTCTTCAAGGTACAGAACTATCCCAGGCCTTGCAAGACATCTAGATCCTTGCCCACACCACTGAACACCAGGATTCCCTTACAAATGTCTAAAATGCCCACCTGGAAACAGTACTGCCTCATCCCTGACCACCACTGCTTTAGACTAAATTAAATATTCACTCTGAAACAAGAAAAACACTGGAAACCTAGCTATTTTATGGTCCATATGACCAATGATAGTCGCAAATAATGCACTGATAGTAATATGGATTTTTCTTTTTTTGTTTTGTTTGGTTGGTTTTTTCGTTTATTTATTTATTTATTTATTTATTTATTTATTTATTTATTTAGAGAGAGAGAGAGAGAGAGAGAGAGAGAGAGAGAGAGAGAGCAGGGGAGGGGCAGAGAGAGAGTGAGAGTCACAAGCACTGTCAGCATGGAGCCAGATGTGAGGCTCGAACCCACAAACCATGAGATCATTACCTGAGCTGAAATCAAGAGTCAGACACTTCCTGACTGAGCTATGCAGGTGTGCTACAATATGGATTTTTCAAACACAGATACAAATCTGGTGAGAACTGCAAAATGCCTTCCACCAATGTGATCTCTGCTCCCAGGTGCCCAAGTGTTACTAGCTTCCTCTCTCCCCATACTCACCAAAATCACATTTGCCAGGTCCCAGTCATACAGATCATCTTCATTTTCCTTAAGGTTTCCAAAACCACTTTCTGCTAATCATCAACTTGTCTATTTTTTTCTCCTCTGATGCCTCAAGATGAGTTCTACAAGGTTGAGGGTTCCATCAGGAATTTAGTAAAAATGGAAAGGTGGGTTCAAATTACAGCCTGAAGACTCCAGCTCACTGTCATGATACCTCAAGAATACATGGAGATACAGGGTGATACCCATCTACCCACAAACTATTCTAATGTTTTCATTAAGAACCCACAGACGTTTTCAGGTTAATGCCTTTAAGAAAACAATTTCCCAAACATAACACACTTCCCATCAAATCTATCTACATCTGATGGTTCTTGGCCAATTAAAACTATGTGTTTCATAAGTGACAATATCAGAATTAACACTGAACAAACAGTTCAACAGGCCATATCATTTTTATATTCCAGGAAAATGAGAAGGTATTTCAAGTTACTCAGCCTAAATTAACTTACAACAATTCACAGAGAGTCTTTCTTGAAATTAAGGAAATGAAAGGTTTAGTAAGGAATAATTTCTCTATAAACACCAAAATAAATTAGCTTTCACTATAGCATATAATAGAAAAACTAGCACAAATTATAGGAAGGCAGCAAGAATGAGTATAATCTAAACACACACGATACTTTTAAAAAATGTATTTATGTCATTTTTAAGTACCTTCAGCAACTGGATCCAGTCTTTTAAAAAATGTTATCAGGTAAAGGTCCCTAGAAATATTCTAATAAGACCAATAATTAGAATATCAACTTATTCTCTGTAAATAGCAATTTCTAATGTACATGACAGTTTCATAACATAATTTGCTGAGTAATTGGAGATGTCCTCGCAGGGAATTTTCTTACCAAATTCTCCCTCTCTTTCACCCCACCCACCACCCTGTTAGTGAAGTAAATATAAATCTTCTCTAATTTCATGACAAATTGTAAATTAAATGAATCCAAATTAATTTTACTGTGTTTTAACATTTTAAGTGGCTTTAACATATTTTATCTGTAATAGAGTTCCTAGAGGATTTCACAGTAAAAAATAAGACATTATACACACATAATATAAAAATATCTTTAAGAGAATTGTATGAAACATTCAGATTTAAATCTATATGCACCTGAAACATGGCAAGATAACAGGAATAGTATAACATGCCACACACAAAAAGACTTTCATTTTACAGTCACCATCGTGTGTGTGTGTGTGTGTGTGTGTGTGTATCACATACAACTGTGAAATAGAGAAGCATATCATATTGAATTTCTCTGAAATGGACAGTAAAACAGAGCTCAATGAGAAGCAAGGCAACGCTATTTTAATTAAAGAATCATGTTTAAAGACACCTGTGTTCTCTTTCTGACTTTACCCTCCGTGACTTAAATTCTTATCAATAAATTACCAAGGAGGTTTTTCTTGAAGATGAAGCAAATTATGGAGGTATTTTAAGGCCAATGATGAACGTCATTACAAAAACAGAATGAAGCTCTACTCAACTGAAGAACCACCAGCATTTGATTTTTAAAATCTTGACTATTGTATAACATTTCTTTGAGCCAATACTGTATTTCACAAGAGACTATTTTAAGCCATATATTCTTCAGAATGTCAACATGCTATGATTTACAATTTTTTTCAATGGACGGAAAAGATATAATAAGAAAAATTTTTTTAATTTAACAAACCTGGAACTGAGGGTTGCTGGAGGGAAGGTGGGTGGGGGGATAGGCCAGATGGGTGATAAGGAAGGAGTAAGGAATTCACTTGTTGTGATGAGCACTGGGAGTTCTATGTAGGTGGTGAATCCTGAATTCTACTCCTGAAACTAATATCACACTGTATGTTAACTAACTGGAGTTTTAACAGAAGCCTGAAACAGAAAGAAAAAAGAAAAATAGGAAAAAGAAAAAAAAATTGTGATGTGCCTCTCATGAGAATTTAGGATTCTGCCTGATGTCGGGGTCCAACTACATAAGTATTTTAGCTTCTGATCTCCAAGGTTCACGTATTTATTATAAGTGAATTTAATCTGACAGTAACAAGAATTAATTTTAATTTCTTTCCTTTTCTTTGAACACTGCTAAAGTCATAGATTATGATGAATGATGAGGAGACTGAAGGGTAAAGTAAAACTGATGCTGACCCAGTATTGTCTAAATATTCATTTTCATGGCCCATTTAAATGACTATTAGAAACATGAAGGCTGATAGCAAAGAGAAAGATTTAGACAACAAAGGAGAAAGCATACATTGTATATATAAAGCAATGACAAATAGGAAGCAAACTCAATATCCAGAAACAGGAAAATCGTCAAAATAGTAAAACAGGAGAGCCAGACTATGAAATATGGTGCTAATATTAAGAAATGGGCTTTAAAGAATATTAATCCATGAAAGGATTCTCACAAGAAAGCTAAGAACCTAAACTTACCATATTTTTTGGTCATACTGTTTGATCATTTTGTTTTGTAAGTTAAACGTCTAGAACTGAAAAGAGCATAGGAAACCATCACAAAGAAATACATACATATATCTATGCATAGGGTCTAGAATGATACATATATATATGTATATATATATATATAAAGTGATATTAATGATATCTTTAAATTTGGTGGGGAATGGATCATTTTTCTTTTTCTTTATAGTTAATGGTACTTTTTACGAAAAACATACTTTTACATCCCTAATCATTTAAAAGGTTATTTTTTAAAAATGCTTGAATTCCAGTTTTCAAAAAACACCTTTATCAAGTCAATCATGAACATCAAATACACAAAATATATCAGATTAGCTGACAAGACATTCAAACCTCACTTACACCACCAAAAAAAACCAAAACAAAACAAAAAACCCACTTACACCAAAAAGGACCCAGATGGGACTAAAGAGTCTAAAAGTGAGTACCACCACAAGATTCAAGAAAACAAATCTTGTTTGTTTTTTTCCTTTTACCCCACAAACCATCCTGCCTACACACCATTATAATAGACTATGTATTCTTAAATGGTAAATTACTCAAAGAAAGTATAATCAGAGGGGCGCCTGGGTGGCGCAGTCGGTTAAGCGTCTGACTTCAGCCAGGTCACGATCTCGCGGTCCTTGAGTTCGAGCCCCGCATCAGGCTCTGGGCTGATGGCTCAGAGCCTGGAGCCTGTTTCCAATTCTGTGTCTCCCTCTCTCTCTGCCCCTCCCCCGTTCATGCTCTGTCTCTCTCTGTCCCAAAAATAAATAAACGTTGAAAAAAAAATTTTTTTAAAAAAGAAAGTATAATCAGAGACCATTATTGTAATAATGTTTGGGGGAGCAGAATTTATACCATGGTTTCTTATGTGCTACCTAGAAGCATGCCACATGATGGCTATTTGATAAAGAATTCTTTTGTAGTGAAAATGATGAGATTCAAAGTGTCAGAAAAATAATACTTGATGGCCATATTAAATGCAGGTAGAAAATGGGGTAGGGGGAGCCTTAGAGTCAAAATATTCTCTTTGCACTTCATTGTTTCAAGAAGTGTTTAATTTTTTGTCTTCCATTTAGATTTTTCAATTGATAATACCAATGGTCCTAGTATGATGAATGATAATATGTTATCAAGGACAGCTGATGAAAAATTCTTAGTCACTGACTTAAGCAATCAACTGAGGTTAAGCAAGTCAGATAAAAGGAATGAAAGATAACCACTGATAGGATTTTCTACATCACGCAACAAATAACCCGCAACATAATGATAGTAAGGCTCTATGGAGATCCATTTCCTACATGCAGCAGTCAACGCTACGGAGTCACTACATTTGGGGATGTTCTAGAAAATCTATAAATTGTCCATTTTGGCTGCAAAACAGACATAGAGTCCTATTTATTTTATTCCACAGAGGCACAGGCTAAAAGAAAATATAACTTCAACTATAAATTTAAACTATATTATATCTATCATTATATTCTTTGCTGCCACTAGCAAAATAAAACATTTAATGTTCTTTGCTTTCTGATTAGATTTATACTTAGTAGGAAATACATATCAAAATTTAGCCTTGCTTCCTTAAAATGGAATCTGACAACTTCTCACTGGGGTTTCATGGCCTGAAGCATCTCTAGTGAAAGCTATTATTCAATGTACCAAACTCTCATTTTTTTAAAGTTGCTTAGTACATGTATACACTACAATCACTGGCTAAGACAAAAAGGTTTTAAATATCTATTTGTAAGAACTGTATCTCAATAACAAATATCAAAATCATCACTTTTCACAAAGCTTTCAAGACAGACTAGCAATGACAAATGACAGGATACTGTAACAGATACTATAGCTTTATCGTGAGTTTAATCTTCATCTTATTTATTTGAGTTTAAAGGAAAATCAAACTAAATTATTCATTCCTTACAGTAGCAGAGAAATCTTCAGATACTGTTTATGCAGTTTGAATATTAACTGAAAATATCAAATCTTTTCAATTTTTCACCCATGCTACTAAATCAGGAATAACTAAAATCCAAACAGGAATTCAGACATGTGACAAAGTGAAGTATTGGCAACAAAAATACTCCAGCGCTACTCAGCTCTATTCTGAAAAGAACCTGTGTCTCAGGGATGCCCAAATTTTCAGCACTTACAATCTTGGCTATATCCTCATCCAGCCTTACCTGGTAATCCAAAGAGAACTACGAACTTCAACTAACACAGCACAGGATACCACAAGGGGTAATTTTTGATTGGGCACATGGCCGATCAGAATAAAGACCACCTTGGGTGTCTGGGTGGCTCAGTTGGTTATGCATCCGACTCTGACTCAGGTCGTGATCTCGCAGTTTCTGAGTTCGAGCCCTGCGTCGGGTTCTGTGCTGACAGCTCAGAGCCTGAAGCCTGCTTCGGATTCTCTTCCTCTCTCTCTGCCCCTCCCCCATTCACTCTGTCTCTCCTTCAAAAATAAATAAACATTAAAAAAATTTTTTAAAGAATAAAGACTACCTTTTCCAGCCTCACTCGCAGTTTCATACCCTCATGGCCATCTTCTGGCTAATTATGTGTAAGCAGACAAGGTGGGTGAAGCTTCTGAGTCATTCCCCACAGCAGAGGCTGGAGGACAGCTGGGAGCCACTTTGGACCATATATACAGAAAGGAAACACCCCAGAGATGAAGGGCAATAAGACAGAAGGAGTCTGGGTCCCAATAAAAAGGAATCATCAAATTACCCAAAATGTATAGGAGAGAAAAATAAAATTCTAACTTTTTAAGCCACTGTTACTTGGGGTCGCCATTCGACAGTGGAACCTCTCTTCCATCCTATACACCTTCCTAAAATATGGCAAAAATTCAAAGTTCCAATCTACCCTTTCTCAGACCTCAAAGACAATCTCAAAAACATGCACACTTGAGAAAGGACAGGGAGGGAAGGAGAGGGGAGGGTGGGGAAGGGTGGGGAAGGGTGGGGAAGGGAAAACTAGCTCTGTTGAGCATCCCTGAAAACTAGCTCTGTTGAGCATCCCTGAAAAGAAGCGGAAGAGTTCTGAGGGCAGAGGCCTATGTTTGTCCTAGGGAAAAGCCCCTCCCTCCAGATGTGCATGAGAAAAGGAAACTGAAAAATAACCCAGGTGTTTGGTCCATTCCAGGGTAAGTAATTTAAGCAAGCTATTTAATTTCTTTAGAAGAGCCTCAGTTTCATTATTTCTAAAATGAGGGGCATGGATCAGATCACCTCAATGTTCCTTTCAGTTAACCTAATTCTGAACCTGTGCTCAGAGCAGCTAAGAAGTCAGCTCTGGAATCAGATTGCCTAGTGCCAAAACCCAGCTCTACCATTGTTATATGTAAATCTTTGGTCATTAGCTTCCCTGTGACTCAGTTTCCTCACCTGTAAAATAAATATAATAAGAGTAACCATTGGGAATGCAAGCTGGTGCAGCCACCCTTGAAAACAGTACGGAGATTCCTCAAAAAACTAAAAATAGAACTACCCTATGACCCAGCAGTTGCACTACTAGGCATTTATCCACGGGAACCAGTGTGCTGTTTTGAAGGGACACACGCACCCCTGTGTTTATAGCAGCACTATCAACAATAGCCAAAGTATGGAAAGAGCCCAAATGTCCATCAACGGATGAATGGATAAAGAAGATGTGGTGTATATATATATATATATATATATATATATATATATACATACATACAATGGAGTATTACTTGGCAATCAAAAAGAATGAAATCTGACCATTTGCAACTGCATAGATGGAACTGGAGGGTATTATGCTAAGTGAAATTAGTCAGTCAGAGAAAGACAAAAATCATATGACTTCACTCATATGAGGACTTTAAGAGACAAAACAGAGGAGCATAAGGGAAGGGCAACAAAAATAATATAAAACCAGGGAGGGGGACAAAACAGAAGAGACTCATAAATATGGAGAACAAACTGAGGGTTACTGGAGGGGTTGTGGGAGGGGGGATGGGCTAAATGGGGAAGGGGCATTAAGGAATCTACTCCTGAAATCACTGTTTCACTATATGCTAACTAATTTGGATGTAAATTTTAAAACATAAAAAATAAAATTTTAAAAATTTTAAATTTAAATTAAAAAAAAAAGAGTAACCATGTCACAGGAATTTGTGGAAATTATATCTCCTCCTAATGGATGTCCACACCTCATCAGATTACATTTTAGCACTCATAAACCTACTTTACCTAAAGACCTATACATGCGGTCCTCAAATTTCAAATAAATAGCAAGTGACTGTCAATTAAGATTCTGACTTAGGCTCAGGTCCTGATCTCATAGCTCATGAGTTCAAGCCCCGCACCGGGCTCTGTGCAGATAGCTCAGAGCCTGGAGCCTGCTTGGGATTCTGTGCCTCCCTCGCTCTCTGCCCCTCCCCCACTCACACTCGGTCTCGCTCTCCTTCAAAAATAAACATTAAAAAAAAATTTTTTTTTAATCACAAATTACCTTTTCTACCCTGGCAATTCTTCAAGGCTTCATCTTGTCATCTACTTCCTGTTTAATAGAGCCTAACATCATCATACTGCCTGCAAACCAGTAATTCACTAACTTTCCACCCCCTTTCTGGAAAGTGAAACCTTTGTGAGAAAATGTTCCGGCTATCCCAAAGTTTGTTCAGAATCTGACTACCGGAAGGAATGCTCTCAATTTTTTTCCTTCTCTCTTCTTATGCAGCATTCTATATAGCAGCCAAGGGTTTAAACAAATCCTATGTCCTCCCTTTCTATAGATTTTTTTTAATTGCAAATTCACCGAGCAGAATTTCAAATAGAATGATGATGTCACAAGTTCATTTTCCCCATCTCCCTTGCCCTGTCATCATCCACAAAAAACTCACATTCTATTCTGGATGTACCATCTAGGAACCCCACTTCCACTATTCTCTGTTCCGCTACTAACTTTCAGGAATTCCTAAAGCCCAAAACAAACAACAGCACAACTTCAATGCTCTCTTTGATATGCTAACATTTCCTAAGAGAACTTCAACCATCAGCTACAAAATAAACATTAGTTTAGGTCTAAAACAGCCTGCGTGGGCATAAGTTAGGTAAAATATTAATACATTAAAGCTGCTGGTAATGTTCTTAGCATTCATGTTAAAAATCTGTAAGAAAATAATTATTTTAAGCATGCGGTGACTGATTTGCTGCATTCTTAAGAAATGCAAATCATATCCAGAGGCCCTTTTTTTCCTAGTACAGCATGTCCAATTTCATAAAAGATGTAAATGGAGAACCATAATCCACTTAAACATATTCGCTTAACAGGAAGCTTTGTTGAAACACATCGTTTTTTTCCCTTTTTAATGAGCAATACTTGTACTTTTGCCATCTTAAGAATGCTTCTCTTACTCAAGCTGCAGTAATATTTCTGCATTTCCCTAAGATTCTTTCGAACTATCTTAGGTCTTTCCTTTGAGCACCTAAATGACTGTTTTTTAACCTCGTGGCCACACGGGAGATAGCACACCAAGAGAACGGCCTCTGAAGGAGTCATAAATGACTTCCTACCTCCTGCCAACCATCCTTACCCCAGAAAGAGGTAGAGAGCTTGGCATCCTTGCCAGGTGACACTCATCACCACAGTCAACTCTGCAATAACACAGGGACCAAGCAGGGCCAATACACTGCTGAAGTCATTCCAAACTGGCTCCGGTCTGTGCCAATGTGTACACGTTTCCACAAAGTCGCTCCCTGGTTGCAGAAACTGGGGAGATGTTTCATTTCCCTTCCCAAAGCTCTTCTCCCTGCTATACATTCCAATAGCCGAATGCTTTGCTCAATGCTTCTAAAAGTACAAATCCTCTCACTAATACAATCTTAAGAAGCTGTTCTGTAATTTTTAAAAGAATCTGTAATTTATATGTTACATGATGAAGTAATTATAAGTTTAAAACATTTGATTTTAAATTACTAATATTATTGAGATCATGACAAAGTGTATTATATAACCTTTCTATATAGTGTTTACAATATACCGTGATAAAACTTGTTCTAGTCTTTACTTATGCAAAAAAAAATTTTTCAAAAGTAAAACCAGGGGCACCTGGGTGGCTCAGTCGGTTAAGCATCCGACCTCGGCTCAGGTCATGATCTTGCAACTGGTGAGTTCAAGCCCCACGTCAGGCTCTGTGCTGATACTGTATCAGCTGTATCCGGAGCCCACTTCAGATACTGTCTCCCTCTCTCTTTCTGTCCCTTCCCTGCGTGTGCTCTCTCTCAAAAATAATAAATAAACATTGAAAAAAAAAAGTAAACCATATATATATGTTGGGGGCCAAGAGTATTTTTAAATACGGTATCAAAAACAGACGAAAAGTGCTTCCATGACCTAATATTCAGAATTCTTACATTTTGCACTTCAACTGTCTAAAGTGGTTAAAGTAAATTAAGTGGTTTCATTTTAGCCCCTTCTGTGTTTTATTTCTAAATGGCAAGATAAGAGAGAGGCACCTGGGTGGCTCAGTCAGTTAAGCATCTGACTTTGGCTCAGGTCATGATCTTGTGGTTCATGAGTTTGAGCCCTGTGTGGGGCTCTGTGCTGATGGCTCAGAGCCTGGAGCCTGCTTCAGATTCTGTGTCTCCCTCTCTCTCTGCCCCTCCCCTGCTCATGCTCTCTCTCTCTCTCTCTCTCTCTCTCTCTCTCTCTCAAAAATAAATAAACATTTTTAAAAAAATGTTTAATGACAAGATACGAGAGATTTCAGGGTGCTATTTGTAAATGCAAACAAATTTGATGGAGGATAGCTTTTATTCCCAATAAATTAAAAGCAAAACTGAATATAATAATCACTGTATTTTTCTTTTTAACATTTAGTATTAAAAATATTAGACACACCTCAATGGGCTATATGAGAATTTTTATCAAATGAATACAGCTTACTAATCTAGTGAAAAGCATCCTAAAGTTAATTTTCAAAACTATCATCATTTTTATGATGTTCATTAACCTGCTTTTCATCTTTAGTGTCCCATATGTTTCCAGACTTTAACCAATAATCCATTATGGACATAAATCAAATACTACATGACTATGAATAAAAATTTTAAACTACTTAAATGTCTACTCGCCAAGGCAGGTGGGAGTATGTGTAATATACCAACTATGTGAGAAAGCAAACAAGGGACTAAAGCCTATTTGCCTGATCTCCACTAACAATCACAAAACTCATTAGACAGGCAAATAAAATATTTAAATAACTGTTTTACTGGTTGATTTGTTCACAGAAATTAAAATATCCTCCATTAGAGCTTTTAACAGCAATGTGCTCTCCAGAACACTGCCATTCAAGTCCCCAGATGGGAAACAGTGCTTTCAAATGGTACAAAATACCAACCTAAGCAGACATGGATTCTTTCAAAGTTCTTTCCTATGAATTGTATAAATACTTATGCTTTAGGGCTCCAGAAGTTTCCTAATGGGAATCAAATAGCAAAATAAAAGTTAATGGGGCCACAGGACAGTTACACATACACACACGTCATTATAAAAAAAGAGGCACTAAAAGAAAAAAAGTGTATACTGTCAATGCCAAATTTAAAGATTTGTCCTCAGATGATAAGGAGTTAACAGCATCCTCCAGCCCTATCCTAAGCAAAAGTCTTGTTATAAAAACTCGGGCCAAAAGCTGTTGCAAGCTGCTCTAGAAAAATAACAAATTAAAGAGGTTAGAAAGAGTAGAGGGAAAGAACGTGTGTGGCAGAAGAGAAGTTTGCCAGATGTTTCTGCAGGGCCGACGTGGGGAAGGAAGCGTGTGCAGGTCTGTAAGCCCCCTTCGTGGGAGGGAAGACGAGGCTGAAGAGGAAGGCTATGTCAGGTGCCCCACACATTCCTCAGCTGGGACCTAGGAAGTTGGCCTGGGTCAAGCGGAGACACAAACTTCTTGTGTACTGGGGGGGCTGTAATCCTGTTGAGTGGCAAATGAGCCAAGGGAGTTTGTTCCCTCTACCTAAAGCTCTTCCTGGAACACCATCCAAGTTATTTAGTATCTCTGAAGCTACAACTAAGTCAGACAGGAGCCGTAGAAGAAAACAGCCTACCTATTCCCCGCCTGAGGGAAGAAATAAAAGGTTTTTGAGTGGTTATCTCCTATTTAACTCACAAAAGAACTGGTAGAATTAGGCTTTAGGTACCCGTAGAAGCAAGTACAATACACTCAAGCTGTCCGGTCTGACAAGTGATGAAGAG
Organism: Acinonyx jubatus; assembly: GCF_027475565.1. Lineage (NCBI taxonomy): Eukaryota > Metazoa > Chordata > Mammalia > Carnivora > Felidae > Acinonyx > Acinonyx jubatus. The sequence continues at coordinate 20,209,882 of NC_069383.1, read as the reverse complement.
GTTCAGACTCACCAGGTAGAAAGCATTACAACAAACCTTTTCAGGCTCACCTAATGCAAACAAAGCCATTTCAACACTCTAACATTCCACTTCAGGTCCTGTCTGTGCCCCACGTACCAGTCATTACTGATGGAGACCTGAAATGCTGACAGTCAATCATCCTCATTAAAGCAAACTGCCCAAAAGGAGCTAAAACACATAAGACTAATGCTTTTTAAGCACGAAAATACCAAACCCCAATATAATACCTTTAGAGCACAGGAGAGGAGAGAACTGACTAGAATCTGAAGAAACACATAATTTTCAAGTATAGGTTCCAACCATTTTAAATTAAAGTGAACTTTAATGTTTACCCTCAAGAATCTAACAACATATGGGCACCTTAATTATTTTTCCTTTTTTAATGAATCCTTATATCATTAGCATATATTTTGATTTTGCAATTTGTTTATTCAACCTTTATTAAGTACCTAGTATGTGCCAAGACCAGCAGGTAACATAATGTGTACCGGCATGATGGACAATATGGCCCTAATGCAGCTCGTAACCTGGAGATTTTGAGGTTCATAAACTTGGGTAGAAAAAACGAATATATCTTTATTTTTGCTAACTTCTAAATTAAAGTGAACATTTCCTTCAATTTTGAATGATAGCCTAAAATAAATTAGTATTAGACACAGTACCTGTGATTTTGTCACCAAAAGGAATCATATTCTCATAACATATAATAATAGTTTCAGATATCTCAAAATATCAGTAATTCATGCTCATCACTACTTTGAAGTAACAGTAAAGCACCAGATCTTTGAATTTAGTGTGCTTATAACTAGTAAGTATACTTCAATACTACAAATTTGGGTCCTTTAGTATCTCGAAAATGTTATAATTGGTTTCCTTTGTAATGCTATAGATTTTATGTATTAATAAAAACATTATTCTGAGAATAGATCCATATGCTTCACCGGAATGCCAAAGGAGACCATGGCACAAAACAGTTAACACTGTCTAATCCAGTAGAATGCACAGGTTTGCAGTAAAGACCCAAGCTCAAATCCGGATGTTGCTGCCTGTGACCTAAGCAAGTCATTTAACCTCTCAAAGCCTCAGTTCCCTCATTTGCAAATATTTCTTGAAGTTGCTGGATTGTGATAATGTATGAAAGAACAGGAATCAAATTTTAGATGATGCCAAATTATGGTAGAGATACCAGAGTTAATAGCATCAATATGACTTCTAGAAAAGATTTAACCAAAAGTTTCAGACTAAAGACAGAGGTAAAAGAGGATATTTTACAGTCCTATAATCCTAACTCTATAAAATGTCTTATCCTCAGGTCATTTTAAACAGGTAATCCAGGGGGCACCTGTGTGGCTCAGTCAGTTAAGTGTCTGACTTTGGCTCAGGTCGTGATCTCACGGTTTGTGAGTTTGATTGAGCCCCACATGGGGCTCTGTGCTGACAGCTCAGAGCCTGGAGTCTGCTTCGGATTCTGTATCTCCCTCTCTCTCTGCCCTTCCTCTACTCGCGCTCTGGCTCTCTCTCTGTCACTCGCTCCCTCTCTCAAAAATAAGTATTAAAAAATATATTAAAATAGATAATCCAGAAAATTCAAAACAAGATATGAACTAAACTCAGAGCCACAGCTCATTATTTTATACAATCATCTAAATTTTCGTCACTCAAGAAGATACCTTACCTGAGTTGAATCGACAAGAGAAGTATTAAGTTATATTTAAGATGCAAATGTGGTTTGTCTCAAGCAAAAATCAGTCTCATCACTTTACCCTTACCACAGAGTACAACATATTTATAAATTACTGTGCAATGCTTTTTTGTTCAAATACGATTTATACATTTTAACAATCAGATCTAATGACAGGTGGGAAAAAAAACCACCCATGATGCCTGAATTTAAAACAGCTAAGTTTTGAAAACATTATCTCAACTAATGCAAGCCCAAAAAAGAAATCTTTAATCTTTAAAGACTGGGGGACAGAAGGAAAAGAAGACAGATATAGATAATCCAAAAAGCCAAACACAGTTGCTTTAGTTTTGGATCCAGTAAGAGTTACACAGTCAGAATCAATTAGTGAACAACTACCTTGCAGAGACAGCAGTCATGAGTTGTGGGTATAAATTCAGGAGGGAAGAAAAGAAAACAATTTGTACCTGCCAGTACTGTAACACTAGGCTGGGAAAATAATATGCACACATAACTTTAAAGGACCACAAAGCAACAATTCTAATCCATCACTGAGAACAGCCTAAAACAATAAAATAACTAGGCGAAACTGAGTGTGGTAAGAGTTAAGAGATCAGAGTCGCATAGGGATGATCAGGGAATGCGTTTTGAAAGAGGCAGGATTTTACTGATTTTAAAGACGAATCTGGCCTAATGGGGAGAGGATGACAATGAAGGTAAAGCCAAAGAGGCAGGGTGGGAACAGGGATCATAGGGCCAGTTTAGAAAGTAACAAGAGGAGACCTCCTTTCTGAATTAAATCAAGAAAACAGTTACTCATTTTCCATTCACTATCAAAAGGTAAACGTAAGAATTGTCCCCCAAAAAATAATTTAAAACCTCTCAGACACAATGATATAATATTTAGAGAATGGCAACAATATAAAAACATATGTGCAAATGCTCCCCAAGCAAGCCTCAAAATACATACAAATTCACAAAGCGAGAGGTTTCAGATTTCCGAAGACAAAGAACCAGGGTAATGTATCTGCTCTACAGCCACACAGAATGTGCTAATTTAAAGTACTAGACCCCTGTATTTCAGCAAATTTTTTCAATTTTGTAACTTTTTATTTTGAAATCATTTCAACTTGCAGAAAAATGGCAACTCTACAAAAAATCCCCATGTTCCCTTCACCCAGATTTCCCAATTAACATTTACCAGATAGGGGAGCCTGGGTGGCTCAGTCAGTTAAGCGTCCGACTCTTGGTTTCACTCAGGCCACGATCTCACAGTTCGTGAGTCCAAGCCCCACATTGGGCTCTTTGTCACCAGCACGGAGCCTGTTTGGGATTCTCTCTCTTCCTCTCTCTCTGCCCTTCCCTGTTCATGTTCTCACTCTCTCTCAAAATAAATAAAACTTTAAAAAAAATGTACTAGATATATTTGATCATTTTCTCTCTCTACATAAACACACACACACACACACACACACACACACACACACCCTTCTGAAACATGTGACAGTAAGTTGCAGACGTGATGCCCCTCACACCTCAATATTCCAGTGATTTCTGAAATGCAAGGACAATCTGTTACATAACCACAGGACAATGATCAAAATTAAGAAATTAACAGTCATACAATACTATAATCTTATTCTATTTCACCAATTGTCCACAAATGTCCAAAAAAACCCTGATTCAGATCCAATCCTGGATCATACACATTTCAGTTACCATATTTCCTTAGATACATGATTTTGTTAATTTATTGAAGACTAAATTAAACTTAATAAATCCAGGAGAAAGAGTGCCCAGCAATCTTATCCTACTTAATTTTTCAGTTCTACTTACATACACTATTATGGTGGTCTTCCACGTTTACAAAAAAAAAAAAAAAAAAAGACAGGCTTACCTATACTATTTAAGCATATAAAGTACAGTAACTGCTTTCTCACCCATAATGAGGTCCACAGACTATGCTGTACTCGTTAGCTGTGTTTATTACCATTTCTCATTTAACCATTGGTACCTTGAGAACAAAAACCTCACTCATCTTTGTATCTCTTAGATACAGAACTTTGACGTTTGGAAGGTGTTTCAACAGTACAGAGAGAACAGGGCTATCTTTTCAAGTAAAACTCTCCATTAAGAATCTCCATGAAAGAGAAAAGGAAATTATACATTAAAATGATTAGAGATTAACAGTGTCTGAACATGAAACAATATCCTTAACTGCAGCGTTAACCACTTAGAACAAAGAAAACTATACCACCTTCCACTCCTCCTCTATTAGCCTCTGGACAGTGACTTCTCGGTGCAAGTCTCTTTCACAAGCTAGTACATTGCTGCCATATTCCGTGGATTCTGAGGACACATACTTGTCCACATTTTAACTGCTCTGACAGCAACAGCATCTGACTATAGCTGTGAGCAGAGTGGCTCACAGAACACAGTTCATGAAACTGTCTATGTACGATAGAGAAAGTAATACCATCGAAACACGCAGAATGAGTATCGGCAGCTTGGGAGAAAACTCCAGCATCGAAAGAAAAGCACTATTATAAGAAATGCAACATTTTAATGGCACAGAAGGTAAGAAGAGCGTGGGGAAATACGCAGACATGGAGAACTCAGAGTCAGAAAGTGAGTCAGACTTAGATAGTGAATAAGTTTCAAAAATATCATGCCCAATTCATTTCAGTTTTCCTTTTTAATCTGTGTTCTTCCAACAAATAGAAAATCAACATCCTAATGGATAAAAAAGAATTTTATTAAGCTTAAGTGTCAAGGTTATTTCTTTGTGGAACATAAAATAATGGTGTTTCTTATCATTAAAAGGGCATCTTTAGATTCAAGAAATCACAGTATTTTGGGATGCCTGGGTGGCTCAGTCAGTTAAGCTGACTTCAGCTAAGGTCATGATCTCAAGGCTAGGGAGTTCAAGCCCCGCATTGGGCTCTGTGCTGACGGCCCTGAGCCTGAGCCTGCTAAGGATTCTCTTCCCCCTCTCTCTCTGCCCCTCCCCCACTCGCTCTCTCGCTCTTGTTCTCTCTCTTTCTCTCAAAAATAAACAGACATTAGAAAAAATTAAAAAAGAAGAAAAGAAATCAGTATCTCAAACACAGAGGAGAAAAAAGGCTATGTCTGCTACGTTCTTGGAGACCTCCTTCAGAAACAGACCAAAGCCAAGCTGGAAAGTCAAACCACCTACCGGTTATAAACTTCTCCAGGAACTGATGAGGTTCTTGCGGGCCAGCAGGGAGGGCACTGCAACATGCAGCAGCTACTTCTTGAGACTGCATTTCAGAAGGCAGTATCTCTACCTCCATTATAACATGCTCCCAGCTTGTAACAGGGCACACACACCCCTCACAAACCAAAATACAGCTGCTGTGTTAAATTTAGACATGCCAACCTTGATAGTACCCTTCTAATTACTATTTTTTCCCAATTCTCTAGAGTGACTTTCTTTAAACTTAAAAGCTGCCAACAGCATTTTTGCTGTTATTGACTACGTTATTCTGAGCATCATATCCAAATAATGAAATATATTAATAAATAATTTTAAAATAAGAGATCTTTCAAAATACATGTTCTTGTGCCTTGATCATTTTGATGTATTTTATCTAATTTTTAAATTTTATATATTAGATCTAGGCATACACACACATAAATGTCTGAAGGAATTGTGTTTTGTTTTGGGGTTTTGGGTTTGTTTGTTTGTTTCAAGTTTTTATTTAAATTCCAGTTAGTCAACATCCAGTGTAATATTTGTTTCAGGAGTAGAATTTAGTGATTCATCACTTACATATAACACCCAGTGCTCATCCCAACAAGTGTCTTCCTTAATATGAATGAATTTGTAGGTAAAGATATATTTCAGACCACTTGGGAACAAACTTCGAAGAAAGACAATTTCCATTTATAAATGTTCACGGATATAAACAAATAAGCTCATAACTATACTATACAGTATCTAATCACATAACAATGACTCCATCATTTGCTGAAAACCTGTTTTGCTCGGGTAACACTGTCGACACACACACACACACACAAACATGAATGAAAATGGTTCTTATTTATCCCAGGAAATCTCAGAGAGAAGAGTCCATTCCACATTTGACAGATTAGAACGCCCAGAGAAATAAACTTATCCAAGGTAAAAAAGACTAGTTGGTAATAAGGTCAAGATAAAAGTCAGCTCTTCTCACTTTCAATAGCCCCATTAATTTCAATAGTCTATTTATTAAACAATATTGTAGGTATTAGGTTTTCTTTTTTTTTTTTAACGTTTGTTTATTTTTGAGAGAGAGAGAGAGACAGAGCATGCGCGGGGAAGGGACAGAGAGAGAGACACACACACACACAGAATCTGAAGCAGGCTCCAGGTTCTGAGCTGTCAGCACAGAGCCAGACACGGGCTCCAACTCACAAACCGCGAGATCATGACCTGAGTCAAAGTCGGAAGCTTAACCAACTGAGCCACCCAGACTCCCCAATCAGTACCAATTTTCTAGGTGAGGAAACCACTATGACTGGCCCACAGAGATTCAGAACTGATCCCAAAGCCCTAGTGTTGTTGCAGCAACAGATCTGGACAGGCTCTGACCCTCCCTGAAAAATGGCTTGATGTGTCATGAAATTATTTCCATGTACATGTGCTAAATTCTCCCTTCTAAAGTGTATTGGGGAGAAATGCAATAGTTAATACTCTTGAAATAGAGGAAAACAAGAACAAAAAGCCACCACTATCACACTTGGGAAAATGAATAAACAAAAGTCAACCAAAATTATTTAAACTATTATAAATTATTGCAACTGCTTCGCTTCCCTGTCTGGTCACACTGGACCTGGGCACAACAGCGAACAGGAGACCATTTGCCTTTGACAAGAGCTTCCTTCAGTAACTGCTAATTAAAATGTTTCAATGTCCGCACAAACACATCTGTGGTTGACACGTCATTTCCATAGGTGATGAACACACACACACACGTTTGTGTGTATATACATGTGTTTATTTGAACAGAACTGCATAGAGACAATACCAGACCCCAAAGTGAAGCATTATAAGCCCTCTCACAAGACAGAAGAAACCTTGTACAAAGGAGCCAACCCTGACTGCAAGCTACAGGAAGGTACCCACACCTTAGTGGTGCCAAAGCTCAATGTAATTTCTTCACTAAAAAGTGAAATGGCATCTGGGTTTCCAAGTTAACCCCAAAACCCATTACAAGCCTGAAGAATTACTCTAAGAACATTATTTTCAACGTCATCCATTATTTAAGAAAATGCATTCCTTTCCCAATAATGGGGGACTGCCCAAGAAACAGTGACTTCAGGATGCAGCTCCTGCCACTCGTGGGCCTCACAAATCAGAGAAAGCTGAGGTTGAGAGAGGCTGAGCACACTGCCCCCAGGTCACACACACAAGAGGGGGCAGAGCAGAAGTCCAGGTTCACTCATGTCAGGACTTTAACATCTATCAATTATCCAGTGTTCCTTCCACCAAACCCCAGGCGCTGGGCATTTATTCAATAGGTGTCTGAGCAACTTCTTGGGGTCACACACAGGAGGGCCGGAGGGGCCTATCTGGAACAAGTGGGAAAATCTCCCACCAAAACCTGAGGACTGTGGCCCTTACTGGTTGAATAAGTCCTCCTACTCATCCTTGGAAAGACCTACTGATCCAGCCCTGGGTTGAATAACAGGGTAACACTCAGCTAGATGCAGGGTAAGTGAAGAGAAATGAAATGCAATGCTTTTGCTATTACAGAGTCTCTGAAGAAGCCCTCATAACAATCAGATCCATGGTGAAGAACCACCCACTGCCACTGTTCACGTTAAATCAGGGTTAAGTAGATCATATCAGCCTCCCCAAAACATTAATCTGAACACCCCATTTTTTTAGATAGTTGGCAATCATATGAAAAACGAAACTGTACGCATAATAATGGTAAATGTCCTAAGTGATTACATTGGGTGATATAGTGTCAGAAAATAACTGTTTTATTTAAGTCAGTTGATAACGATTCCATTCAAAATTTCTTGTGGGTAGATTGCATGATGAATACCTTTTGGCAATGATCTTGTTCACTTTTCAAGAGGGCTAGATTTTGCATGAATGAGCACACCAGAATAGAGGCTCCCCACTGTTTCATCAACACAGAAACTACTAGTTCCTACAGTAAGGGAGGAAAAAGAAAACCACATTAAACAACTTATCTAAGGGCACATGTTTTATTAATATGTGTGGCTTCATAAAAGCTCTAGTATAAAACAGACTGTAGAAATAAAGTGCCTGTTAACGAGAAACACAACATCAACAAACTACATCTACCTCTCTTATCCTGAAGGTGACTGAGAAATAACACCATTCCTTCTACTTCTGTGAACCTCGTATAGCTTTTTATTAAGACAAAGCAATGCCTTACTCTCTAAGACAAACTTCTTCAAAAACCTGAAAGGTAAAAATACACTGTTCAACTATATCCAACGATGCCACTTCATTGATACTAAAATTAACACAGAGAATGATGTCACTGCGTGGGCTCGTCAGAAGGTCCCTCTCACACTCCCTGGCATCTCTGAGGGGGTACTGAATTCCCAAAGCTCTACTTCACCTACATTCTACTGAGTTCCAAGTCACAATTTTAAAACAGAATAATAAAGATTATAATGCAAGTCCCTAAGTGGGTACTGTCAACATGAGAACAGGCAAAAATATGCACTTGATGATACTTTTCAAAAATCTGACAAGATTCAAAAGTATTTTAACAGCTTTATTGGGATAAAATTCCTATACCATAAAATTTGCCCATCTAAAGTGTACAGGTTCGGCGGTTTTTAGTGACTTATACAGTCGTGCAACCATCAGCAGGCACTCTCTACCCACCTGCACCCCACCACCCCGACAGTAGGCAACCACTAATTTACTTTGTTTCTCTGTGCTTGTGCAGGACATTTTTCATAAAAACGGGATCATATAAGATATGGTCTTCTGTGACTGGCTTCTCTCATTGAACACAATGTTCTTGAGGTCAACAGTATTTTGAAGAAGCTGGGGATGCTCATGGGCCCTTCCATTCTTAAGCACCCTCTACAGGTGAGGCAGATGCTAGATGCGTCACAGTGGGGCCCAGGGGGGGCTTTCAGGTGTGAATTCTGCCTTCCAGGAGCTTACTGAAGAGTAAAGATACTAACACAGCTATCAATAACCCACTTATTTTATTGGTAGAAATAGTGACCACCAAGGGAAAAATACAGACAAAGTATCATGTATGTTCAGAGAAAGGCAAAGTAAACAGAATCAAGAGAAGTTCTGATAAGGTGACCTTTGAGTTGATCATATATACACCCACAAATAGTTAAAATCAAGTACAGAAACATGGGGATGGAGGCATTTGCTACAGAAGTAAATCCACACTCCTTAGCTCTGTTATTCCATCCATATTTACTCGTACTCTAATCTCCCACTCAGTTTCTGCATTCTAAATAAATATAACTAGTTGTAATTCCCAGACAGCACTAAGTCCTTTATGATTCTGATGCCGCAACCACCATTTCTTCTCCCAAGAAAGAATTGCGCCCCACCTCCTTCATCATCCCCCACCATCAAATCCATTATGTGTGATAGGTAAACTCTATTCATCCTCCAATATTCAGCTCAAATATCACCACCTCTTTCATGATGTCTGCCCTGACCTCCCCAGGCAGAGTTAGTCCTTAATTCTTCATGCTACAGGTGTATCTCCATTACAGCATACACTGCATTGCTCTGCTTTATGCATCTATGAAAGCCCAGCACTTAATAGTGTCTGGCACACAGCCAGGACTAAATAAATGATTGCTGAGACTAGGGAACAGAACACAAGACAAAGGCAGAGAGGGAGACAGAAAGATTGGCAGAGCCAACCTGGTGTGTGAAAGGTGGCATTGAAGTCAGAGCCCTGGATGCTATGTTAACGAAGGGACATTTATTGATCACCTGCTATATGTCAGCACCCATACATTATCTCATTTAGTCTCCATGGCAACCATGTGAAATCAGTCTCTCCATTTTATCCTGGAGAAAACGGAGATAACACAAGATCACACAACTATCAAATGGCAAAAGCTCTAAAAAAAAAAAACAAACAAATAAATAAATAAATAAATAAAATGGCAAAAGCTCTTTGAACACTAAACGTACACTGTGCATGCACGTGTGTGCACGTGCAAACACACGCACACACACGCTCTCTCTCTCTTCTATCCAAGGTAATTCAACTACAACCTTCCCATTACCTATTTGAAGAAACGGGCTCGTTTCCTCTGGAATCCTGTTCCCAAAACCACACCATCGCACTGTATCACTGCCAGGGAAACAGAGGTGGTAACTGCAGTCAGCTTTTGCAGCCTCCATCCTGAGTCTGGTTAGCCTGGTACAAATCTTACCTCCTGCAGTACATCAGAAATAATGCTGCAGACCTGAGTACTACAGAGGCCTCTATGACAGTGCAGCTAAAAGAAGTTTACTTGGATGGAGAAGAGGGTACTCTCAATCAAAACATAACATAGCCTTAAAAAGTTTCAGTTCCAAGTCCTATAAGCAATAATGAGCAATAAAAATGAGCAATTTTTTTTAAAAATCACTGGTTTTAAATTTGATTGTCATTTCTGCAATCATCATTTTGCAAAAAGGTGAGCATGGGTTTATGAAACAATGCCTATGCCCGTAGAGCTATAATGTTTAATAGGACAGAAAAAAAATTAGAGGGAGCAATTTATCATTTGTATGTTTATCAGGCTTGATAAAAAATTATTTTTTAATTATACAATCCATGTTTTCTCAAAAGTTTTTTATTAAAAAAACTAATAAAATTTGCCAAAGGCCAAATAATCACGAAAAGAGGATTAGAATTTCCCATATTCTTGTAATAATCACTCTAAAAAGCTTCTGAGAAAAAACAGTAAAGCAACCTTTTCAGAAAAGTTTTATAAAGGTGTCACAAAGGCAGTTCATGGGTTCAATCTCATGAGATTCCCAGAAGTCAACATGTCACTTTAAAAAGTTGAAGAAACACATTGTGCCCAACGGGCGTCCAGGATGCCCCACGGCATTAAACAACAGCTGCTTAGCTAGTCTCGTTCCTCCTGCCAGTAGAGAACAAGACAGAGATGATCGGCCCTATGACGTCTCCAAGTGTGCATGCACACTGTGGATCGAAGCCGTCTCTTCTCGCTAAAAGCACAAGTTTTAAGAAGGGAAATGAATGAGAGCTGTTGGAAGTGTTTTGTTAAAATAATTTGTTTACATAATTACAAGGACAACATTCAGAATCCATAACCTAGCTGGCTGAATTCATGAAACAATAAAAATGTGTTGGGGGAGTTGTCAATCTTTAATGCGGCTTTATATTTTTTATTTAGATCAAATCTATCCTCATTATGGTAATTGATTTTCTTATCATTCCTCAGGTCAATCCTCAAAAATGACATACAGCAATCAATATTTATCTTATTTTTTAAAGCAATGAGATGCCTGTTACATCGATAGCAAGACTAATTACATCTGAAGAATTTAGCCTAACTACCAAACAAAATGGTAGGGCAAAGCCAATCTGATATAATTATATGCATTATCAGTACTGCAGTATACAGCAATAAGGTGAAAATGGGATGCCTTGGCTAAATTCCCATATGAGCTAAACCAAATTCTTAAAAAGTTTAAGTGTATTTATTTTTGAGTGAGAGAGAGAGAAAGCACATACACGCAAGTGAAGGAGGGCCAGAGAAGAGAGGGAGAGAGAGAGAATCCCACGCAGGCTCCACACTGCCAGAGCAGAGCCTGGCGGGGCTCCGACTCACGAATCCCAACATCATGACCTGAGCCGAAATCAAGAGCTGGACACTTAATGGACTGGACCACCCAGGTGCCCCAGAGGTTTTTCTTTGATCACTGTTAGTTAATGCTGAGCTATCTATGTGTGTTTGAACACGCTGAGGAGCCAGCTCCCTGGTCTCCCAGTCTTCTCCACACCGGCATAAGAGGACACATGCAGCGGATCTTCCTTCCAATCCCTACCACCTCTAAGTTCCTGAGCTTCTAGACACCAAAACCGCAGAGCTGGCCCCAGGCACTTGAGGAAGTCAATGAGAGCAGAGACCAGCCTTTCTGGAAGATAAGAGTGATAACAGTTGCATCAGAAATGGAGATCCAGCAAGGGAACAGCTGCCCAGGAAGAAGAGATGAAGAGGGCTTCTACTAGATCTCAAGGGTTCCAGAGCACTGACATCAGGAACACAGTAGAAGGTCCTCCTGGAGGAAGCTGCCAGGGCTGAGGAGCTGCTTTTCAAGGTCGGAGGCCGAATCTAACCGTCCTAAAACTCCTCAAATTCCAGGGCACAAAGGGACTAATGTCAGATTAACTCTGATGCAACAGAGAAGAAAAGTGAGGATGGTACCAGGAATTAAGAGTGGAGGGTCCTTGGGGCGCCTGGATGGCTCAGTCGGTTCGGCGTCCGACCTCAGCTCAGGTCATATCTCACGGTCTGTGAGTTCGAGCCCCGCGTCGGGCTCTGGGCTGACAGCTCAGAGCCTGGGGCCTGCTTCGGATCCTGTGTCTCCTTCTCTCTCTGCCCCTCCCCTGCTCAAGCTTTGTCTCTCTCTGTCTCAAAAATAAATTAAAAAAATAAAGAGTGGAGGGTCCTAGAGGGAAAATCCCAACTGTCTTCAGCCCTCCCCAAAACGTGGCAAAATCTAGGCACATTATTTCTCTCCAAACTAAATTAGTAACTAGGAATGGGACATGGATCGCCACATCAGCATTTCTGAATCAATCAGGGCCCTACTCCCTAGCCACTAGCTTCACAGACTGTGCTTTTCACAAGATAGTGTTCAAGAAAGGATCTCTTGCAACAGGGTTTCCTGGGATTCGCTATGGTTAAGAACTAAAACTGGCAAAGCATTACATGGACACCATCCTGGGCCTGGTGAAGACCCTCATACCCATGCCCAGTGGAACAACTGTAAGAGAAAGATCCCTTTTCCACCTTGTGTCTAGCTGACACACGCACGTATACACATCAGGCCCCATGACCCAAATGGCTTTAGCTCGTTCATTCCACAAATATGTATTGGGCACCTAACACGATAACATAGTCACCGTGGCATGGGTATACAAGAGGAGTAAACAAACATTCCCTGACCTCAAAGGCTCATAATCTAGGAAGAGAGACAGACAACTAAGCCAGCAACTACAATGCAATGAAGCCCATACTCTAACAAGGATCAGTACTATAGACATAGTGATGAAAGCACAGGAAGAGTCTTCAAAAAGGTATCAATTTGGAAAGTCTGTACCCAGATTATGGGAAAATGGCTCCTGAAGAAAGAGAAATCTCCTCAGCCCTCTGAGACTTTTTTTTTTTTTATGTGAGTTTGCCTAATCATCTCACCTCAACAGGCCGATGCTTACCTACAGCAAAGACAGACCTGTAACCGCTTTTCACCTCAGCCAAGACAGGTCGGCACCACAGCAAGACGCACCATATAAGGTGTCCTGAGAGGACACACAAGTGAAGAAAAGTTGTGGCACCTGAGAGAGAGGGCTGAGTACATGGGCACCTGCAGCACTATGGGATAAGGGGAGGCACACACAGGGTGCTGGGAGGGGCACCTAGCTCAGACCTGGAGTCAGGAAAAACTTGCTGGGGTACATGATTTCCAGCCATCTGAACAATCCGGAAGGGCTAGCTAGATAAAAGACAAGCAGGAGCTGAGGAGGGGGTGGGGCTGGGGAAGACAGCTGGGGGAACAGTGTTCACACATGGTCAAAAACCCAAAAGGAACACTCTAGAACGTCAATATGACTAGAGTTCACCATGAGACAGGTGGGTCTGGGAGATGAGGTAGGAGATAAAGCAGCAAAGGGATTGTGCAGGACCTGCTGGCAACGTAGGAGAAATCTAGATCATCCTAAGGGGAAGAGAAGCCTCTCAGGCTTCCTTAAACAGAGGAAAGGCACGATTGGTTTCACACTCTGGCAGTGAAAACAGACTGGAAACTGCAAGACTGAAGGCCAGGAGCTGAGCAAGACACTGTTGGAACACGGCAGGGGAGAGATGATGGAAGCTGCTGGGCCAACGACCCTGCGGACGGGAGAAACCTTAAAACGTGAAACCATGGCTCTGCCCCTACTCCTCAAACACACAGGGAGGCTTGGGGTGTCCCCCGTAGGACTATAGGCACAAGGGGGCGGACCAGCAAAATGAATTAAAAAAAGAGTAAGGGGGATGAAGTGAGGAACGGAGCGGCAGCACTCGTTTACCAGCCAAAGTAAATGAGTCCTGACAACAAAGTCAATACACAAGGGCTTTCTGCGGCCTCTACCTCCCCACCGCACAATCTGCAAGACATCATAGCCTTGAAGTGAGGAGACAGTTACCATTATTACCCTGTAAAGCAATTCCAAGCTCCAATCATTCGGTCTGGTTAATTAAAACCCATATTCCGATTAACCGCTCAGTCAGGGGGACCAGGGCGTGTAGACCCAGAACACTGTCTTAAGCATGCCACCGCAATTCTGTGAAAAAGTTTGAAGAGCCTCACTGTAATGACCGACATGGGCACCCAACGCTTTTCAAGGAACACTCAAGTCCAGTGACAGCTGTCAACAAAGTGTCAAGTAGCCCTGGGGGCAGAACAGGTTTAAAAAGGGACTTAAAAGCACTTAGTGTTCCCGGGTAGCACTGATTTGGCCTAATACAGAGCACTGTACCTGTGATTCTGAATAAACCAGGGAGACAGGAAAGGGTAGAGAGAAGAAATGAAATGCTGGGTCAGACTTTACTTTTTAAAGTGTTTTTTTACAAGGAAACATATCATCATCGACAACAATAACCCACAATTTGGTCAATAGCCGGAAGGGTCAATGGATTGATTTTGAATACCTCAGCTTGAATTCCTCAGTTAAAGGAAAAATGTACCTTTAACACTCTCTTGGGCAACCTATTTTCAGAGATCTGGGCCATCCAGATGATGCCCTCAAAGTCTATCAAATTCTAAGAAAGACAAAAATATTGCTAATCAAGTGTTTATTTTTATAACTGGTATATTAAATTTAAATCAAAGATGGTATTTTTGTGTATTGTATGTCCTACACTTTATAAGCCAGGAGAGCTTCCTCCATAACCAACGTCGGATATTTTATTTTATAAATCCTGAAGCATGATTATAACATTTTGACTTCAGAGTCGTTTTCTCTTTGTGGTTTATGAGCCATCATTGGCGCTGACCATGATTTACTTGTTAATGCCCAAGAACACACTTGTTCTATGAGAAAATACAATCCACTATCCCACAATTCACTTCAGTGTCAAAATCTACCACGGCGAAAAGTGGAGCGCTTCGCTAATACACCCTTTCTCTTTCTTCCCCCGTGGTCACTGCCGTTCCTGCCTTTCAGCTCAGCTCCTGAGCACTGACTCCACGGCCCCACTACACCGCGAATCTACAGGACGTGATGCACCTAACAAAGCACCTCTTCTTTCCAGGAACTGAGGAACAAGTCAGGAATCTGGCCCACTTGATGTCAAACCCCTCGAAGCGCTAAGGCAGCTATGCTGCACCAATCACAGGGCAGGGGCCTCCGAAGACGGAATAAAAAGCAGCTCAGCCAGTGGTCAGTGAACTCAGAAATCAAAGGGCAGAAGTTCTAAGTCACAGAAAACGACTGGAAGGTGTGACTCAGTGACAGGTCAGAACCTACTAAGCATCTCTCTGTAATTCCTTGCCTCTACTGCTGGAGGTTGTTCTTTTCTGCATGCCTCCCCTCTCATCATCCCAAAATACCATGGGATATAAGCTGTACTGTCAATGATTTTTTTTGTTCCATTTTTAGGAGGGAACTATTGCTCTCGATTTTAAAACAAAGTGAGTTTAAATTTGTGCTGGTTCCTCAAAAATAAATAAAATACAACAGTGACGGATCAACAGATACAGAGGAAAGTGCCCTAGATGAGAGGGGGACTGCCACTAACCAGCCCTGTGGCCTGAGGCACCACGTCCACCAAGTCCTTCTTTGCCACCGCCTCTTGGATCCACACCACGCAGAGTGGCTGTCCCTGTCTCTGATTTCCAGCGCATCCTGTCTATTATCTTTTCTTTCCAGGCACCCTTTTGTATCATTTCACTCTCCGTGCTCAGAAATCATCTGCTGTGCCCTATACGGTCTCAAAAAGCTGAGGGCAACTTTGTTTATTCTTTTTCTTTTTTGCTATAGGGCCAGTTAAGGACAAATAAAAATGCTCATGGGGCTGCTTATCTTTTCATGAAAATGAAAATGGTTTTATTTAGTACTCCAGTGGAAAACATATATTCTTACCATTTACATTTGTTAAATGTAAAAATATCAATGAGAAAAATCAGCACTGCATTTTTAGCCATAACAGTGTTATTAATATCTGAGTACATTTGAACAGTAGCACCAAATGCAACTCTCTAAACTTGCACCCTAAAATTAAATGGGAATGCTCAGTAGCCACTAGGCCCTATAGGACAAAAGCCAATTCCTTAACTTCCTCAACCTTCTGTCCCATGAGACCCCCACGTGTAACCTTCATCTAAAGTATTCACACCTGTGTACTGAGTCTATGGAACACCTTTCACACCAACACCTCCACCTCCCCTGGTTACCTGCCTGCCCTTGACTGTCTTCTCTGAATTCCTAAAACACTTTCTATCCCTCTAGCATATTCTATCTTCCTTACATATTCATTCACCAACTCATAAATATTAACTGAGCAGGTAAAGGGTAATTAACTAGTATTTCTCCACTACCTTATAATGTTAAATAGGTTTTGACCAAACTAATAATTCCTTGAAGCCAAAGACCACTGCCATGCTAATACTTGTTGACTGAATTAACAATATGAGTTCAACCATCCATTAAACATAGACTGTGGATCTATTTTAAGAACAGCATGTACTGACTAGAGAATTTGATTTAAAACCTTGAGAGGTGCTTGTGTGGCTCAGTCAGTTAAGCCTCCGACTCTTGGTTTCTGCTCGGATCAGGTAGGACTCCATGCTAATGGCATGGACCCTACTTGGGATTCTCTCTCCCTCCACCTCTCTCTCTCTCTCTCTCTGCCCCGCCCTGCTCTCACTCTTGTGTGCTCTCTCTCAAAATTAACTTTTTTTTTTCATGTTTATTCTTGAGAGAGAGAGAGAGCGCGCGCGTGCGCACGCACTCGCACGTGCCGGGGGAGAGGCAGAGAGAGAATGAGACACAGAAT
The DNA here is from genome assembly GCF_027475565.1 of Acinonyx jubatus. Taxonomy (NCBI): domain Eukaryota; kingdom Metazoa; phylum Chordata; class Mammalia; order Carnivora; family Felidae; genus Acinonyx; species Acinonyx jubatus. The sequence continues at coordinate 20,192,916 of NC_069383.1, read as the reverse complement.
GTGAGGCAGGCTCTAGGCTCTGGGCTGTCAGCACACAGCCCCTTGCAGGGCTCGAACTCATGAACTGCGAGACTGTAATCTGAGCTGAAGTCAGAAGCTTAACCTACTGAGCCACCCAGGTGCCCCCAAAATAGATAAACTTTTTTAAAAAGTTAAAATTAGTAAGTAAATAAATAAATAAATAAAGCCTTTAAATCAATAGTGTGCAGGGTGCCTGGGTGGTTCAGTCAGTTAAACATCTGACTTCAGCTCAGGTCATGATCTCACGTTTTGTGAATTCAAGCCCCACTTCAGGTGAACATGACCCCCCACTTCAGGTAAGCCCCACTTCTCTGTCTCTCTCTCTCTCTCTCTCTACTCCTCATGGAATTCTCTCTCTCCCTCTCTCTTTGCCCCTCGCTCACTTGTGCCCTACCTCATAAATAAATAAATAGCATACACATAACTTCCTTTTAGGAACCGTCAGACAAATTATCTATTACAGCACAAAAAGTGCACACTTGAAACACTGACATCAACAAAGTTTCGTGTATTAAAAGTTGGAAACCTAGATTCTGTAACTTCCCTTCCGTTCTTGTAACTCAAGTCAAAGGAACAAGTGCAACGTGTTTACTGTGAACTCTCGCTACTGTGTTATGTCTAAATAGGCCTTAAAGAGCTGTTTAAGAGGGCTAGATCTGGGGAGAAAAACACACAGAACATATAGATGAATCTATTTCCCTAAATTGGCTGTTGAGTTTGGGCTGTGCTATTTCCGGCTTAAATTGGTTTCCTGCAATTTGTTAAGGCTGCCAAATACTTAGTGATCTCAGTGATACACTTAACACAAATCAGCAAATCTTTCTTATTTTTCACAATGGCAAGAAATGTACAGAGAAACTTGCCCAGTGAGGATAACAATTAAAGTGAGTTATTTGTCTTTTTTCCCAGATTCATCATTTTCATCTGGTTCCTAGTGGCTTAGGAAACCAACAAATAGCCTCCTAATGTCATTTCCTGCCTGTTTTTTTCCTATTGATTTGGGGACAGAGTTCCCTCAACATCAGGTAGGGTCAAACATGAGCGGTCTGACCTCACTATAAGCCAGAAAAACTAAAGGATCAGGGTGGAAATGAAGAAAATCGATATCCAACAGTGGTTTTTAAAATCAAAACAGATGCACAATGTTAATATCGCCTTACAACAGCCTAAAAAAAAAATCAACTGGTGTAAAAGCAAACCAACATAATTGGGATAACACATAACACAGCAAAGAATTTGAGGCAGCAAGGACACAGTTAAGTTCTTTAGAGCACATTCATTTATTAAAGTGGCATTACAATCTGCTGTGTGTCACATATTATATTATTTTGCCTGAACAGCTTTACATGCAAATACTTATTGCCACGAGTCATTGATCTGGTTCAAGGTTTGGCAAAAAAAAAAAGTTTCAGTAAAGTCTTTAGAGGAACTCACTTTCTTATAGCATAAATTATATTCTCAAACAATATATATGACAAAACTTAGCTCCTATATACAGAAACCCTAGGGCTCTCAGTCCACCAAATACGCTGTCCTATATTCACACATATGAATAGTCTAGGGCTGGTGTGAATGAGACTCCTCAGAGGAAGAAGGCATTTTAATGAATATTAAAAAATTCAACTCGGGCGCCTGGGTGGCTCAGTCGGTTAAGCGGCTGACTTAGGCTCAGGTCATGATCTCGTGGTCCGTGAGTTTGAGCCCCGCGTCGGCTCAAACAGCTCAGAGCCTGGAGCCTGTTTCGGATTCTGTGTCTCCCTCTCTCTGACCCTCCCCCGTTCATGCTCTGTCTCTCTCTGTCTCAAAAATAAATAAACGTTAAAAAAAAAATTTTTTTTTAAATTCAACTCACATTTAATATATAACTTAATATTATAACTTAATATTTTCGTGACACCGAAAAATGTAGAAAAGGCTGGTGACATTTTTATCAATATGTAGACTTGAAAAATTATTTCGTAACACATCTATATGATAAACCTTTAAAAACTCTATTACTGAGTATTAACTAAAACCCCCAAATGAGACAAACTCAGAGAAGAACATAAACTTTGAGGCTTTCTCCTTTTATAAACATTTCTTATTTTTAAGAAAAATAAATTTTTGTTAATTGGCACAGTCATAGTCTAACTGCATTCTTAACCTAAGGGCAAGACCATTTCAAAACAGCATGTCAGATCTTAGTTCTTTTCTTGAGTTGGGTTGGAATAGATTAGGGAAATATTCTTACTCAGGGGGCCACATCCTGTACCACATCATGGTACAGACAGAAAAAGCAAGTATTTATGCAGAATGTGAAGATACAGGTGTTCCCCAGCTACTCGGAATCTAAGGAATCAATACCTCCAGGACATTTGTAACACACAGTTCAGGAAGCTATTATAAAGACTGAGGTGGGGCGCCTGGGTGGCTCAGTCGGTTAAGCGTCCGACTTCAGCTCAGGTCACCATCTCGCGGTCCGTGAGTTTGAGCCCCGCGTCGGGCTCTGGGCTGATGGCTCAGAGCCTGGAGCCTGCTTCCGATTCTGTGTCTCCCTCTCTCTCTGTCCCTCCCCCGTTCATGCTCTGTCTCTCTCTGTCTCAAAAATAAATAAACATTAAAAAAAAAAAAATTTAAAAAAAAAAAAAAAAAGACTGAGGTGAAGATAGTATACCCCAGGGAAATATTCCCGGAAGTGTCCACTTACCCACAATCCTGGGGGAGCTGGGATGTGGGAAAGGCAGGCAACAAGATTCAAACACACAGCACCATTGAGCTCAGTAACTTCAGTCACATCATTGAAATCATCTGATGGAGCTAACAATGCCAAGCACTGATATATTCTAGACTACACAACAGAACTTTCTGCAGTGATGAAAATGCCCTGTATCTGCACTGTCCAATAAGATAGCCACTAGCTGCATGTGGTTACTGAGCACTGAAATGTGACTCACGCAACTGAGGAGCTGAAACATCAGTTTTATCTCATTTTCATTAATTTTAATTTAAATCTTCACAGCCACATGTGACTAGGGGCTACCATTCAGAGTGTAGTTCTAGCCTGACCACCAAAACACAAGGTGGCATTCAAAGAGTTTTCAGTGCCCAGGCTGGCCATGGACCCGAGTTCATCAGTCATGTCAAACCCAGAAATGGGAAGGGACAGATGCCTCAGCACAGCCAGGGTGCATCACGATGTCAGGTCATGCTCTGCAGGTCAGACCATGAGCATTCACAGAAAGCCTCCCTACCCACATCCACTCTTTCAAAAGTACCAGTTCAAGAAACCAACCCAAGCAGGAAAACACTTTCTCTCCTCCAATGCACTACTGAATGAGAACTAATGTGGGGAAAAGCTAGAAGATGCAACAATCACTTACAGATAGAAGGTTCTTTCCTAAATTCAAGCAGCACATCACTAAAAGGGAGCTCTTTCCCTCCAACTAGTTTCTGTCACATCCTTTCTACAAATGAAGCCAGCTGCCATTCAAATTATGATAAACAGGGTGGTTAACAGCATCTGCTCTGGACTCAAACAGACTTGAATTCAACTGTCACCTCCATTGCTTACCAGCTTTGGGACTCTGGGCAAGATAACTAATCATGTCAAGTCTCCATCTCCTTCTATATAAAACAGGTTAAAAACAGTCCCTCCCTCACAGGGTTATAAGGATTAAATGAGATAAGACATAGAAAGGATTTAGCACAGTATCAAGCATGCAAATGACATTTAAGGATTATTTATCACTATTCCATCATTACTTCATTGTCTTCATCATCACCATTATCATCCTCTCTCCCTAACACTGTAGGAAGGAAAGAAATCTACCCAGAAAAAAATCATATTGTAGAACAAATTCCAATTTAAAAAATATCCACACATCGGGGCACCTGGGTGGCTCAGTCGGTTAAGCATCAGCTTTAGCTCAGGTCATGATCTCGTGGTTTGTGAGCCCCACATAGGACTCTCTGCTGTCAGCTTGGAGCCCACTTCGGATCCTCTGTCCCCATCCATCTCTGCCCTTCCCCCCTGCTGATTCTCTCGCTCTCTCAAAATAAATAAAGTTTAAAAAAAAAATCCACATATCAAAAGTTATTCTTAAGCCAAAATACTTGATACACTTAATTTTAGTATCTTTCTAGGTTTCTCTTATACTATGCTTCTATCTTTCTTATCATCTTCTTATATACTTAGTTGTTTCTGCCCAAAAACCCAAAACTTTTTGAAAGGAGAGGAGTTTTGTGTGTGTGTGTGTCCTCTCAAAACAACTAGCTTAATTATTTGCACAATAGTGGACAGTCAATAAAGTAAATGCCACCTGAATTAAATTTATAGAATTATATTCCAAAACGGTCACAAGTAGCTACTTTCAAAATGGATAATGGGATCACCCTAAATTAATTCAACACTTAAGCACTAGGAACTATCCTAGAAGCTGGGAATTCAGTTGTGAAAAGACAAGGGACCATGTCCCTGGAGCTTACCTTCTGGAGGAGATGGCAGTCACCGGACACAAGTAAAAGAAGGATGGTAGGAAATGATAAATGATGAGATGAAAAACAGAAAGGGTCCAGTCATGGTGTGCCTCAGAGGCCAAGGAAAGCAGTTCAATTTATATTCCGTGTACCATGGAGAGCCACCACTGGGATGTGACCTGGACTGATCAATGTTTTTTTGAGATTGCTAAGGCTTCTGTGTGCATGGCAAAGTGTAAAGGGACAAGAGAGGAAATAGGGAACCAGTTAAGAGGCTCTCAGACGGCAAGGTGAGAGGCACTGGTTGTCTAGGTCGGTGCTACAGCAGAAGAGACAGATGTGAAAGGGTCACATTCCCATGTGTTGCAGAGATGGATGGGACGAGACTGGCTAATGGCCCAAAGTAAGGAGTAAGGATAGCATGGGGCCCAGGTTTAGGGCTTGACCACCTGTGCCATTTACTGGGAAAGATGGAGAAAAGCAAGGCTGGGGAAGATCAAAGAGGCTTACTTTGGATATGTTACATTGAAGATCTGTAAGCAGAGACTTCAAGTAGGCATTGTGTAAGTTTTGTTTCAAGGAGAGAAGTCAGAGCTAGTGATACAATTATGGGAGTCACGGGCATCTGTATTATGATTCAAAAGCCACTGAATTGGGGGAAATTACTTAGCGGAAATCAGCAAAGACAACTAGGCTGAAGAGGTGGGAAGAAAACCAGGAGTGTGTGTGGTCCAGAAGCCAAAGAAAGGGTTTCTGGCAAGGAGGGAGTGGTCACTTCCTAATGTTAATGAACTGTGAACCCCTCTTAATGCTCCCACTAAACAAGAAGATTCATTAACAGCAAGAACTATTACTTATTCATTATTTCTTACTCAACTATTTCTTACTCATCTCTTACCCTCTGCTTTAAAAAACGTTATCAGAAGCTCAATTCATGGTATAACTAATGATTGCTAAGAAGGTCAAGACTATGCCCAAGTGAATAGCATCTGGGCAGCATTTCATCTTTCTCAGTGTATCTCAGTCTGGAGGCAGATTTGCCACACGATACCCTTTCTAATAAATACAGAAACTACTTAGTCCAAGATTAACCATCTTGATTATTTTCCCATTGCCATTTTCCGAATAAACAGAGTGTCCATCCATCACACTGAGTAGCACAAGAACAGTACCACACACATAGCAGGTGCTCAATTAACTATCTGTTGGATGAAGAAACGGATGGGATGGGGAGAGCAAAGAAAAGAGAAAGAGTCTCTTATTCCACAGGATCCACAAATACATTGAGGCTTAATAATCATCTGTAGATTTCATTTAACATCTTGTTTTCATCAATAATTAAGACTGAGAAGAAATAAACTGTTTATAAACTTAGAAGAAGTCTACTGGAAAATGAAAGCATTAGGGATATTCACAATTTGGAAACAGTAAGTCGATATGTTCTAAGTTCAATATTTTATTATAAATGTTTATTCCTAAATCTCTAATATTCCTACAAGTAATCCATTTTATACAGATATTATGAAGTAACCTGCCAAAACTTAATAAAGGGTTCAGAAGCTGGCTGAGAAAAAAAAATTGTTCCCAAGACTGTTTTGCAAGTAGATTCATTCTCCTTTTAGTGCAAAATGTCTTAAAAGAAACCCTGGTACTGATTTCTAACATTGTATATAAAAAGCCGAACACCCAAATAACAATAGACACAGAGGAGTGTAGAAGAAGTTGACTACCAAGTAAACTTTTATCGCTTATAATTTTTCTACTAAAAATTCTAAAATTAAAATTCTGAAATACCTGAGGCACCATAAGCGCCAGAATACCGCTGAGACTTCGAACCAGATGGGGAGGTTTCCTTCATACGATCAATCACATTTTCTGAAAGCTGAAAAGGCAACATCAAAATAAAATCAATTATAAAAAAAAAAAAGGAAAGAAAGAAAACAGTACAATAGCACCCAAGCAATTTAGTCATCCATATCAATATGTGTAACAAATGGCCTAAAGAAAGCTAATAGCTATAAAACTAAAAGCAAGGAAGAAAAGTTTTAAGATATCAAGATGCACCCTACAGCGCTACTTTATTTCTTCTAATGCACTGCTAATTGCGCATTATAAATACCTCCTGTCCTCATTTTATACAGTGCACTAAATTCATCTCTGAGAAAACGTAAGCCGAGAAAACGCCTTTGACTTTCCTCCCCTAATCCTACAAATTAATTTATGCAAGCAACAGGTCTTAGTTCCTTCCTTCCTTCCAGTCTCAAAGGAAATGGTGTCCCTCCATCCCTCCTGTTCAGGCTAATCACAAACAACTGCTCTTTCAACAGATTCTATTACGCAGCTATCCTGTGCCAGGAACCAGGCTAGACTTGGGGTATTCAACAGTCATCAAGTTGCATAAAGTGGGTTAGAGGAAACAATCATCAGGCATTTAAATATAACAGGAAGAGCATTGCCTATGTCAGCTGGCCTAGAATGGAAGTATATAGAAGGCATAATGGACAGGACATCTAGCCAGGCTTTGGGCATGGGGCCGGGACTGGGAAAGATAAGCAGGTGTTAGGAAGAGAAGGGGATAACAGTACTCCAAGAAGAGGGAAACACATGGCGGTATAGATGAGAAACAGGGCTTGCCACCATCAGATGTTAAGTGCAGATAACAAGTAGACAGTTGGCAGTAAGGCAGAGGCTCTGAGGAACACTCAGGCCTGGAAGGTCTGAGAGTCATCAGTCCCTGAATTACTATTGTACCATTCTTTTTATTTTCTTTATTGCACTTACCACTATCTGATGCATTGTTTGCCTGCCTTTTACACTAGAAAGGAAGTTCCATGAAAGCTAGCATTTGGATGTCCTATCATATCCCCAGAGCCTCAATAAGCCTGGTTAATTGAGTGAATGGCTAAAGAAATGACTGAAACAATATGTGAATGAATGAAGAATGGCTGAAGCACGAAACTGGGGAGAGGGCACAGCGAGAGAAGGTGGACAGGAAAGTAAGATTTTGGATTCTGAAGAGTCCTAGCAAACCCATGAAGTGAAACAGTTTGAACTTAATCCTGAGGGCAACTGGGCACAATCAAAGGGTTTTAAGCAGGGTAATGACAAGATCAGACTTACATTTTAGAAAGATCACTCTAGCCACTGCGTAGAGAACAGATTGGAGGGGGACAAGAACAGAAGCAGGAAGTCCCCTGAAGGAAGCTAAAGGACCAATTAAGAAGCTATTAAGCATATGTCCACACAAAGATTTGTGCAGGGATGTTCACAGCAGCATCAGTCATAATATAGCAAGAGCGGAACCACGCAAATGTCCGTCTGCAGGCAAACGGATAAACAAAACATTATGTATCCATACGATGGAATTCAATTCAGCAGTAAAAAGAAGTGAAGTTCTGCCACATGCTACAATATGGATAGATCAAAACAACAATTAAGGGAAGAAAGCCAGATACAAAAGGCCACATATTATATAATTTCATTTATGTGAAATGCCCAGAAAAAGGCAACTCTGCCTAGATAGAAAGTAGAGAAATAGATGCTTACGGCTAGAGTAGGAATGGGGATTAACTATAAATGAACACAACAGATCTTACTGGGGTGATGACAATGTTTTAAAACTGGATTGTGCTGGGGCGCCCAGGTGGCTCAGTTGGTTAAACGTCCGACTTCAGTTCAAGCCATGGTCTCACAGTCTGTGAGTTCGAGCCCCGCATCGGGCTCTGTGCTGACAGCTCGGAGCCTGGAGCCTGCTTCCGATTCTGTGTCTCCCTCTCTCTCTGCCCCTCCCCTGTTCATGCTCTGTCTCTCTCTGTCTCAAAAATAAAAAAAATTTTTCTTTTAAACTGGATCATGCTGGGGCACTTGGGTGGCTCAGTCGGTTAAATGTCCAACTTCAACTCAGGACATGATCTCATGGTTTGGGAGATCAAGACCCGCATCAGGCTCTGCACTGCAGAGCCTGCTGGGGATTCTCTCTCTCCCTCTCTCTCTTTCAAAATAAATATAATTTTTAAAAAATTAAAAATTAAAAAAAAAACTGGTTTGCGCTGATAGTTGCACAACTTGGTAAATTTACTAGAAAGTGCTGTGTACAGAAAACAGGTGAATTTTATAATACGTGAAATACACAATAAAGTTGTTTAAAAAAAATTATTAGCCCTCCAAAAGGAACACATTCAAAGATATTTAGGATTAAAATAGCTAACATTCACTGAGTGCTTATTATGTGCCAGGCATTACACTAAAAACACTTTCCTCATTTAATCCTCACCTATCATATGAGACAGACACTTCTCCACTGTATAGGTGAGAATGTGAAGCCCAGCCAGACTAAATAACTTGCCTGGATTTTATATTTTATCAGTAATGGAGCCAGAATCAAACCCAGGAAGTCTGAGTCTCAAGGTCCCACTCAGGTACCCCGCTTTATTGCCAGACCTGGTGTCTGACTAGCCATGGAAGTGAAGCAGAAGTCATCAGAACAGCCAGGTTTGTGAGTTGTGTAACTGGGTGATCCCCCTCCTCTATCCGCAAAGACCTCCTTCCAACTTCCACGTCCTTGACTCACCACCATCCAGCTTATAACCCAGTACAGTGGTACTCTTGTAAAAGTCACCAATGACCAAATAATCTTTTGTGTTTATATTTATACAACTAACTTACATGGCTTCCCTTTAGCTTCTAACACCTGCGGTCACTCTCCTCTTCTGGAAATGTCTCCAGTGGCCTTTCTGACCACCCACCATCCTGACAGCCCTAGAGCTCTGGCCACATCTTATTTGTTTGGCAGGCTTCCCCTTCTCACCTACCCTTAGATGCCAGAGGTCCACGTACCCTCCCTTGCCTTTATTCACTTCTCACTCTCAAAGCTCTTGTTGGCAATCTCATCCACTCCCTTGATAACTGTGTTGATGAATTAATAGATTCTAAATCCTTCATGTCCCAAAACCTAAACCTATACATTGAACTGCCTAATGAACACCTCCTCTTGGACAGACCACAAGCCCCTCAAACCCAACATCTCCTAAATTGAATTCATATTTGCCAAAATCTCTCCATCTTCTTGCTTTCCTAATCTCATTAATGACACCACCTCCATCCAACTTTCTGAATCAGAACAAAGGACTTGTCCTGACTCTTCGTTCTCCCTCGTCCTCTGAGCCATGAATTCTTCAACCGCTAAATATCTACTTATTGCAACATTCCTTCTCCCGTCCCAATTCCCCTGCCCTAATTCATGGCACCATCAATAACCTTCCTAAAACACAAATCTGATTGTGGTAACTCCCTGCTTCAACTCCTTCATACCTTCTGTTGACAGAAAAGTCCAAATTCTTCTGCACAGCACCCAAGACTTCCTCATCATTTGGTCATGGCCTAACTCTCCAACCTCAATTTCCACAGCCTTTCCCTTAATACTTCATACCTTGTTTCCCCACCTCCATACTGGCTACTTATTTGATGCCATTGCTTTGCCTTTACACATGGCTCTACTGCCTTCTCCCCTGGCCCTGGGGGAGGGAATCACCTTTCAAAATCCAGTTCAAACATCCCACAGCCTTCTCTGACCAAATCAGTTCCCCACTCCATTCCAACTCTGCTTACCCAAGGGCTACCCTTATTTGTGCCCCCACGATACCTTGCACAAATCTCCAAAGACAAAACAAGTATTTTCCTTTCAACAGAACTGTGTGCTCCTGTATACTATGGAATCATTCACCAAATGTTCCCTGCAAGACATCAGTGAACAAAACAGTTTGTACCTGAGCAGTTACTTGTATCTCAGGACCCAAACCGGAATGCAGGGGGAGACAGGTAAGGGAAAGACTACAGCTCAAAAGCTGGCATCTTTGGAGGAAAATCCCAAGGCTCTTGGAAGAGAAATCGAAGTTAGAAAGGACAATGTCAAGGGACTTTCTATTTGAAGATGTCAGGGCCACTTGCATCTTTTGTAACAACTGACAGCCACTGACGTTGCTGTTGAAACTCATCTGCAAAGCTGAGATACATCTTAGGGGAAAACCCTTTAAGACTGACTGACTATAATCCTGAGTAACATCCAGTTTCTGGTAGCATCAGGATAAGCGGTAACCCCCCAATCTCTAGGCCAGTGCTTTCTCTGTTAAACAATACACCCCTACGATCCTATGTGACAAAATAAATTCACTTCCTCTTAAGGAGGTAAAATGAGCCTAAGTTTTAGAATCTTAAAACTATTTTAACTGATAAAAGTATATAAAGCTCATTCAATATATAATGTAATATGCTACACATTACGTATATTTATAGACTGTTTAAATTAGTATGCCATAATATGTTACATATATATCACATATCATACACTATTATACATCATATATGGTATGTTACATATTTAACATAATTTGTGTTTAAAGCCAATCACCTAAGGTTATTTTGACATAAATTATATACACACGTAATTTTATATGTTAATTTATATTTCTATTGCTCAGGCCAAAGAACTACAACTACACTAAATATATATCCTACACAATCAGAAAGTGAATGTGTTTGCTAAAAACCAAGTGTTAGCTATAAACCTGCACCTGTATTGGGCACAGGCTACCCTTTCTTCTAAATATCACTTCGTCCATTTCTCATCCAAATTCATACATTACCATTACCTATTGCTACTTTCAAAATGAATACGACAGAAAGTTCTTCCAGTGACTAAAGCAGCTTCAAAAGTATTATCCCTTTAGAGTAAAACTAAAGGCTGACCCAAATAGAGGAAAAAGCACGGGCCACCTCCTGGCTATACAATCCTAAGGAAGTCCTCTCCAGGGGCCTCATTTTCCTCATCTGAAACTGAAGAAGGCCTACGCCCAGAGTTTTAGGGAGGATTACCTACACACATACTTGGTAAAACTTTACCAGCAATACGGCTCCAGCCATGGGGACTTGGACTGATTCTGTCATCATGTTCATCCACCAGCTCATCAGAGCTTGGGCTGAGCTCCTCGGCTACCCGGTGCATGAAGACCAGGGCTACAGCTATTGCCAGTGGCAGCTGCCTAAGTCCTAAAACGATTACATAAAGTTCTCATTTGTCCCTACCCATGCATGCTCTTTGGGTAAAGTGTACTGTCTCTTTCAGCCTGATCGCTAAGTCTTTTTATTTATTTTTGTGGCTTATCTGATGCCTCAAAACTTGCTACTTAATGTCAAATTCTTACATCAATTCCAAACATTCCCCAATGTGGTCTTTGATTGTATTTCAGTACGTGTATAAGCATGTCATGTCCAAAGCAGCACAATTCATCTTTTGAGTTGATAAACACATCGTAAAGTTGTGTTGGGCATCAACCTCTCTGTTTTGTTCTTAAAATCTTTGTCAGTGGATCCTTAGGCCCTTCCAAAGGCACATCCACAGCAGCCTATGGTTGCAACTCTGCGTACTCCAAGCATGATTCACCCTACCCCAGGCCGTTCTCAGCTACGCTGATACAAGGCAATTGCCATGCTGTGTTATCCTCTGTATTTCCAGTGAACACAAGCTGAGCTGACCTTCCAGGTGCAGAAATGGGTTCATACCTGCACCCTCCCCTCATCTCCTCTGGGAACCGGGGTACTCGTGAAGCAGTTGATATGTCAGGGTTACACCCGCAATCTGTAGCTTTAGAACAACTCTTCTTTGTGATGTGAACAGACCCAAAAGGGATCAGAGGTAGAACATAAGCTTCTGCAAGAGCTGGATAAGCAGCCCTCTGTAAGAGAAGCAGCTACTTCAGGAAACATCTTCCCTTAAACAGGGTACTTCTTTTAGAAAAGCTTCTGTCCTATTTAAAGATCTATAGCTACTATACCTGCTTTCTAGACCTCTCTGTACTTACTCCCCAGCAAGGCAAATACCATGTGCAATCTACAAAAAGTATTTGCAGCAAACAATGGCAAACTCTCTCTCTGACACACACACACACACACACACACACACACACACACACACACACACACACACACACACACACACTGGAGTCATGCCCGGAGGTCCCTGGACTCAGGGGCCCGTGGATTAATTCCTCAGCTGTATGCAACTCTCTGCTTGTTGCAGTGTTCTAGGCAGAATCTATAGCTCACAGATTTACAATAATCTGTGAACTAAAAGAACCACTGTTCTAACATGACAGATGACTTAGAGAAGGGCCTGCCAACATCGCAGAATTCCATCCACTGACTTTGATTATCTGCCCTATTCTCTACTGATGCTAAAGACAAATTTATGTAAATGGGGCTTCTGAAGCTCTGAACCACTCACCACACCAACATGTGCTCCAGAGAGGAGGAAAAGAGGTGTATCACATCCTACAGGGTTCGCTGTGGAACTCAAATCTTCCCACCCACCTTGACTGGTCTTATCTAAAATGAGCACAGATAGGGGCTCCCCGGTGGCTCAGACAGCTAAGCGTCCAACTTCGGTTCGGGTCATGATCTCACGGTTCCTGAGTTCGAGCCCCGCATCGGGCTCTGTGCTGACAGCTTGGAGCCTGGAGCCTGCTTCAGATTCTGTGTCTCCCTCTCTCTCTGCCCCTCCCCTGCTCACGCTCTGCCTCTCTCTCTCTCTCTCTCTCTCTGTCTCTCTCAAAAATAAATAAACATTAAAAAGTAATAATAATAAAATAAAATGAGGACAAATACACCACTCACCAATCTAGAATCCAGTATTTTCAGAAACAGGAGGCTGTGTGAGATGGACAAAGTATTTCCACTTCCAAGGAACGGAGTAAAAGGAGGGGAGCTCCTAAGTTACCCTTCTCCAAGAGGTAAAGTTTGCAACCACATGAGACAAATAAATCACACCCTCACCTCCATAATAGTTTTTCTCATCTCTTCCAGATGCATCTTATCCAAAAGATTAAAGGAGTCAGACCCATTTTTCTCGCTCGGTCTTCCTTCCACGTAGGTCATTTTCTGTGAGAGCACTGGTTTGCTTTTTGTTCAATTACCATTTTAAGACACAGGCTCCAAAAACTGCCATTTTTATTTAGAAGCTGTTACTCCTAAACACTTAAGGGCATGGCAAGGGAGGGAGAGATACACAGATAAATACAGTAATTTTTAGCTTATGTTTGTAATTTGCCACAAACATTTCTTTGCATTTGTCATTAGTGGAAATGAACTTCTACTACCTGCATAAAATCTTAGAAAGCTTTAAAAAGAAAAGTCCTAGAAAGTTTAACAGGGTACTCTGCCCAAGAGAGTCACAGATGCTAAACTGCAAAGGTACCAATCATCCACCAGTTAGCTGAATTACCTAGACAACATCCGTCCACACTCCCCATGACTGACTGGACTTGTTGCCTTTGCTAATATACACTCTCCAGAATCCTCAACAACATCTCACGTTAAATAATCTTTTCAGTTAGAGGCTCCCAACTGCCAATACCTCCCCAAAGCATTAGTTGTGTTCCATGTGAGTATTCACACTACCACATGTATGGCTCCCATGAATTTCAGCTTGCAACTTCAAGGCCAGTTGCAGAGACTCATTTATGCCTGGAAAGCACGATAAATATTACTTTGAAAATGATACTCATTGAAGCTGACATTTGCTCTGGAAGAGTTCACTCAAAGCTTTGATGTTTCAGATAAACCAGTGGAAGACTGAGTGGTAAGCATGCCTTCCGAGCAGGCACAGCAGGTGCTCAGAAAAATCCTATTAAGCACATGTAATATGAGTAATGAAAATGCTTGGTCTTTCTATCCCTAGAAATTATTTTAGACTTGGAGAGGAAGGCAAGGAAAGAAGGTGGCCTTTCATCCAACCATGAGTTGTTTCAGATTAGAAGTTGAAATAAGGTATAAGATTATGGGTGATTTTATGCAAGTGGGGGGAAAGCTATCAATCGCTAAGGATAAAGGAAATAAACAAGACCCTATAAATACCATGAAAATAACATGTCGTAGGTGAGAATAAACTTTAAATTTAAAATTGTAAGTAGGTCCTTTAATTGCTAGCCATTGAGGACCTCAGCAAGAAAAATCTAGACAAACATTATCAATAAACACAGCCTAGTTACTGAAAGCCTGATATTGTTTCCTAAGTGCAACACTTCCTATATTAAGATAAATGAAGATGAAATTACT